>NC_137117.1:29214120-29494120 GCF_949357685.1 Gobio gobio | reverse complement strand
AGCTCGACCGAGGAAGAGGATGATAGATGCAGAGAAAGCATCCATCTATGAAAAATATTTGGACAGAAGAAAATGGATGATTTCTCATAAAATTCTGGCTGCACAAAAATGGTGCTAAATAGGACTAAAAGGATCACTTTTATACTTTTCTGAGGTCAAAAAGTCTTGTGTGGGGGCCCTGGAATATTTCCTTATGGGGGGCCTTGGGGGCAAAATGTTATCACGTTATCTTCAGGAAATACACTGTATTTTAATGTTAAGAGAGAGTTAGAGAACCTTTAAAGAACTATACAGGGCCTCAACGGAGTCTTTGTATGGTAGTGGTGCTATATAGCACATTAACCGCCCCAAAGAACCACTGAAGAACCATACTGGGCTTAACAGGTCCTTTATACAGTATCAGTGCTATATATTTTATTTTATTGATTTTTTATTTTAAAGGTTTTATTGTAACAGAACTTGTAACTTTTGTAATAAAATAATTTATTTCTTCTACCAATTTGTTAAAGTGTGTAATATATTAACTTTCACAGGATCTTTCACATACTTTTTCACTTCCTCTGCTAACGGTTCAGTAAAAAGTGTTGAGTGTGGCATGAAAACATGACATGCAAACTGAGGGAGAGTTGAGCTGGACCATCATGGAGCCTCTCACTAATGCCTCAAAACTCACTCAAATAGCCCATAAGGAAAGTAAATGCACAGGGTTTGAACCTACAACCTTCTATATATAAGACTAGGTCTTTAACACCTAGGGGATGCCTTATTGTCGTATTGTTTGTACTAACAAACAAT
Source organism: Gobio gobio (assembly GCF_949357685.1). Lineage (NCBI taxonomy): Eukaryota > Metazoa > Chordata > Actinopteri > Cypriniformes > Gobionidae > Gobio > Gobio gobio. The sequence goes on along the minus strand of NC_137117.1, from coordinate 29,493,325 downwards.
AAGTAATCAAACAATATCATGTGTCACATTTACACAGTTGGAAAGCCAACAAATCATAATAATTACGTAAACAATACGCACATTTTGTATTATTAAAAAAATAACATTGATCTTACTGTTATATAGGCTGATTTCCTGCATCACTAACCAAACTACGGGTGTGGTAGTATTACAAAAGTGTGACAGGCTGCAGTGAAACTGTCTGAATTTGTACATAGGACATCTATCTATATGGTGTTCTCCAGCTGCTGAAGTTCTTGTATACTCACCTTCACAACATCCAGTAAAAAGATCTGCATGAAAAAGCCCTTGGTGGTTGCAGTCATTTGATAAGGCATACCCCCAACGGCATAGCACAGTTTCCTGGACAAAGGGATGCCTGGAGCTTTCTAATGTGACATTGACATGAAGCATTTCAATATAGAACAAGCCAGAAATGTTATATATTTATATATATTGTAATATACATGGTTTAAAGCTTTCCACAGTATTGCCATATCAACACTATATAGAGAAAAAATGGTGCCAAAATTAAAAGATCTATAGCAAAAGGAAATTTCCTACTTAAGATAATTTTTCATCTCTGTTTTTTGTGTTTATTTAAAATGATACAAATTTTATATTATTTTAATCTTAAATCTGTTATTTAACAGTTGATATAGTTATGTAACGCTAACCAGAAGAAGACACAAGCCGGGTTTAAATCCCAGTTGTGCAGGTGGGGCATGTTGTGCGTTACAATGAGCCCCTATTAGAACTAAGCAATTATATGAATGCTATTAAGAAATCATGAGGAAAAAGGTGAATAAAGTATGAAAAAAAATATTCATTATTATTATGATTTAAACTATGCTGTATAGCTGTTTTGTGGTGTGTTTGTTGTCAAACTGAAAAATGAGTTTATTTTTAATTATTAAAAAATGCTATTATTTTATTTTTTAAAAGTTAATAATTGCATTTTATTGACATATATAAATAATAATATAAAAATAGTTTGTCTTGGATGTGTTTTTTTTATTATTAGATCAGATAACATTGTAAGCTGTCATATTGTTAAAATATGCCTCTCACATGTTAAAATGCACCCCACATATGAGGCATGTTCACATTTCACTTCCATTCTTTCGGGTTAAGTCAAGAAAAAAGTATAGGCTACACTGTAATATTGAAACAAAACCACATAATTGTACTAGACATATGTGAAATTAATATGGGGGGAAAGTTGAGAAAGCAAATTGAGAAAGTCAAAAAGCGTTAGGTTGTGCCCCGCTCTCCCCTATATAGCTATATAGCCTATGTATGTATGTAGCCTGTATGTATGTATGTATGTATGTATATGACATTTTTTGTCACCAATAAAATGAGCAACAACTGTTTGTAGATTTGTTCCAACATCTTTTAGATTTAAGTAACAATTAGCCTACAAACCAATCCCACTGATGTTTACAAAGAATTCTCTCTAAAAGCATGTATCATACCTGCTGATTGTCGTCATTTTCTTTTGCGCAGTCTATGCTGTCGTCTTTTCGATCGTTCAGTATATTCCCATTATTGTTGGCCATCGTTCAGTTCTCGAGAAAATGAGATGTCCTCGAGTTTTTATAGCGCTTCTTATACTTGATGCAAAACAGGCGTGGCTGTTCCTCTACGAAAGCATATGAAGATGCCCAGAAAGTTTCTCAATGTTACTTAACGACATTCTCTCTGGCTTAGCATAACCTAATTGTTCTGATCTGTCAGAAGTTGTAATCGCTTCATTTAGAATCATTTTTGTGAATAATCTAGCCTACTCCAAATTTTTAATCGCGTTGCTGTTGGATGAATTATTACATTTTACCTAAACTCAGGACAAGCATCATGTCAGGTTGGGGCAAGTTGTCGCGTGTTATCTTCTTTCCTGGGAAGCGGATTCACGAGGCTGAATCCAGCTTCTTATTCGCAGCTTCTTATTGACGCTATCCGGTCCACCTTAAAAGACGCGAGGCTTCCGCGTCTTTGGTTTCTTATTCACGCTCAACTTAGGGACCCTGCGGTTTTTCTCTTTTTCAAGCTTTTTAAGGGATTGTGTTGCTTCTGTGTCCATTTTCAGAATAAAAGAATAATATATTAGCGAAGATTGACTGTAAAAATATAAAGGCACATACAATATAATTACAGTGTGCTTATTCTTTATTGTACATGCCATCAGCTCAATTTTGGGACCATGTGTTTTTTCTCTAATTCACACTTTTGATACTTTTGTGTCTATTTTCAGAAAATAATAATAAACTATTTTAAAAGGTAATTAACACAGAAATATCAGTGAAGATGACTGTAAAAAAATACAAATGTATACATCAAATATAATTACATCATTCTTCAATTATTGCACTTGAATGCTTTGAATGCATTAATAAATCAATTAAAGGTAAGGTAACTAGAGATTAATGCCAGCTCCAGCTTGGATCCAGCCTCCGAAGACTTCAGATGAACCAACACCAGATGACACCTACCCCTGCAAGGTCTCCAGAACATCAAATATGGATGAAATACAAAATGTATAATCATGTTATTATTGCTTTGAAATGCAAACTAATTTTGCTTAAATGGATATATGATATTTGCCTATACTGTAATTTGTAATATCTTACAACATTTGGGGAAGTAAAACATTTCACAGGTGCTTTATACCCATCGTGCTTAAATATCATCATTAAAATTTTCAAATATTTTTACTGTAGCGTTATGAATTTATGGACCAACGAATTTGACAAACGACAGTACAGTAAGAAGAGCCTTTGCATTAATGGCACCAGTGGCCCAATTGGAGGCGCTATATATCAAAGCCTTTATGGGTGCGTTCACATGCAGTTCCACTGGGGCATTATACCCAGTGTGCCTGACTGTCACCATGCAAAATTACAGATATTTTTACTGTAGCATTTTGAAGTTATGGATTCATAAACATGACATATATGACAGTACAGGTAGAATAACTTGCATTATTGGCCCATTTGAAGGCGCTATATCTCGGTTGCCTTCATGGGTGCGTTCACAGTTCCACTGGGGCATTATACCCAGTATGCCTGACTGTCACCATGCAAAAGTACAGACATTTTTACTGTAGCATTTTTAAGTTATGGATTCATGAACATGACATATATGACAATACAGTTAGAAGAGCTATTGCATTGTTGGCCCATTTGGGGGCGCTAAATCTACACTGTAAAAAGAATACTGTGAAAAATACAGTAACTTGCTGGCAAGTAAAATAGTATAGCATAATTTTTTTCAATGTTACAATTTTTCTGTGAACATTTCATTTCATCACTTTTCTGAACATACAAAAAACACTTTTCTGAACAAACAAAACAATCAATATTTATTAAAATGTTTGGATAAAATTACAAATGTCTAAAAATTTAATGATTTAAAAACAGCAGGATTTCAAACCTATTTATTTTCTGAACATATACATTTTTTTCAATAAGTTAACATTTCTCTGTGAACAATTTATTTCATTTCAACACTTTTCTGAGCAAACAAAACAATCAATATGTATTCAAATGTTTGGGTAAAATTACAAATCTATAAAAATTAAATGATTTAAAGGGATAGTTCACCCAAAAATTTAAATTGTGTCATCATTTACTCACCCTCAACCTGTATGAATTTCTTTCTTCTGCTGAACACAAAGAAACATATTTTGAAGAATGTCGGTAACCAGGCAGTTGATGAACCCCACTGACTTCCATAGAAGGAAAAAAAATACTATGGAAGTCAATGGGACCCATCAACTGCCTGGTTACCGACATTCTTCAAAATATCTTTCTTTGTGTTCAGCAGAAGAAAGAAATTCATACAGGTTGAGGGTGAGTAAATGATGACACAATTTTCATTTTTGGGTGAACTATCCCTTTAAAAACAGAGGGATTTCAAACCTGAATATTGTTTTTCTCCAAGAAGTTTTTTTTTTTTTTCATAACTATTATTCTTTTAAAACTTGACCTGGACTTCCTGGGCTGGAGTCTTCTACCCTGTAGAGGAAGAAATTCATTATTAATGTAAAAGTTTAAAAGCAAGACAGATGGGTTGATGACATATACATAAAAGTTTTAAATAAATATTAGTATTTTTTATATTTGTTGGTGGTTTGTGGAGTAGCATCCCCCGGGGCAGATATTTTTTTATAGCTTGAATAAAGATGTAAAATGTAAATTTATTTTCGTTAACACAAACTGTAACATCTGTAAAAATAACAACCTATTTTTAAAAGATAAAATGTAAATATTCTTATGGAGTTGCAACTCGACTCTTATTAGACAGTATTGCTTTCTGTCATTTGCCATTACTTTAATATTTAATAACTGTCTACATGAACAATATTATAAAATTGTACATGAATATCCCACATTTCTGCCACAATACCATGTATACAGTTAGTGATACAACAGTGAAATTTATGGAAAATGTTTGTGAGTTGTGAATGGAAAAGTATTCTAACTGGCTGGTGTTGTCACACAATGTTCCTCCTGTTTTTCATGTCAGTGTTGTTGAATCACCTTGTGTTGACGCTGTAAAACTGCATGATTTGAAAATGATGCTTGGCAGGCCTAAAGAGATAGTTCACTTTAAAATGAAAATGCTATTATCATACTCAACCTGGAGTATATATACTCAACATACTCAACAGTTAACTGGAGCCAGTGACTTCCATAGTAGGAAAAAAAAAATACTATTGAAGTCACTGGCTCCAGTTAACTGTTTAGTTACCGACATTCTTCAAAATATCCTCTTTTGTGTTCAGCAGAAGAAAGAAATTCATACAGGTTCGAAACAACTTGAGAGTAAATTTTAAAGTGAACTATCCCTTTAACAGACAAGTTGCGGGCCACCCCTGACTTTCAACCACCAACTACCCACCCAAACTGGCTTCCAGTTATTCCAAGGTATTCAAGGTAACAATTAAAAGTCTCACCTGGTATTAGTTGTTCTGCCAGTCATACTCAATGAAGTCCCTGATGAATGATGCCACGTGTGGATTGAGGCACTCGGTTTTTTTTGGACCACCTCCCAGTTCGTCTGCTAATCTGGACCTTTGAATTAATCAAATAAAAGACATTATAAATGTAATTTCGCCAGATAAGACAAATATTAATACAATATATACTCCCAAAAGTCGGGAATTGCACTTCAAATTAGCCTATTAACAATCTAACGTTATAGTTCCTGCAGCTTGATGGCAATGAAGTTCAGAAAAATCATGAAATTATTAAAAATATGTTAAGTAACACGTAGTTTAACAGATAGCTGCTACCTCTAAATGCGTTTTCTCGGCCCGCTTAACTTCAATGTCTGATTCCTCAGGCGGCAACAGCAAGCAAGAGAAAAAAACGAGAGATTATTAAACGGCTACCGCGCCAATACATACAAAAAATTACACCATTTTAAATTAATGTCATTTCACAATGCTAACGTTAGACTTTAATCAAATTAAAGACGTTAAAAATGTAATGTTGCCGGATAAGACACATCTTAATACAGTACAGCCCATGCCATGCTCCCACAAGTTTGAATAACATTTCACCAATCTCGTTCTCTTTCATAGGTTCACTCGACGCTGCGTCACTTTAATGACGTAATGGGACGCCCTCTGGGTGTGCCGATTGTCTGAAGCCCTTATAGAATCACGCCAATTGATTGGCTGATGGCGCGCACGTCGCCCCACCTGACGTAGTCACCTATATTAGCGCTCGCGCGCGCCATCTGCTCCTCAGATTTCTCTGCCTTCACGAAGCGGCCATTTCATGCCCTTCGGTTATCGATTTTTCTGGCCCAAAAACAGTCGATATTTACCTCAGCACTTCAGCGACCGCGGATTGTGGAACTTTGTTCTCCTTGTGGTGAAGTGCTATGGAATTCCGACGTTGCCCACCGCCGTGCACTCGCTTCATCGCGATCGACGATCCCCACAGTAAGTGTGTTAAATGTCTGGGATTTCCACACGCACGCGACGCGGTTCAGGGGTTCTCTAACTGTAAATACTGCGATAACCTCCTTCTCAAAACCCTCCGCTCGAGGCTCGCGGTTTTTGAGAGGGAGTCATCCGTTTTTCCCCGTCGCGCTCCCGAGGCCGCGCAGGCCTCTCTTGGATCCGCGACCTGGGGTTCGGATGTAGAGCTCGAGGATGTGGAGTGCGAGCAGACGGGCCTCGCCCTTTCTCTCCCTCTCTCCCCCGAGCATGTGCGCGGGACTCCGCCTGTGGAATACTCGCACGATTATCTCTGTCCCAGCCCGGAGGCACGCGATGCGGTTTCCTTCGGACTGGAGGATGTCATTTTCACTGCAGCATCCGACTCCGAGGATTTCGGTGCTGCAAATACTGACGACGCTCTCCCGCCAAGCGGCCAGGAAGCGCGGCCATCAGCGGCGTATGACGAGCTCGTGGATGTACTCGCGCGCGCTACACAGAAGCTCGCGATCGAGTGGCCGGATGAACCCCGCGAAGCTCAATCTTCTCGGTTGGATGAGAGATTCCTCAGCGGCCCTAATTCTAGGCCTCCGCGGAGGAAGCTACCATTTTTCAGTGATCTACACAGTGAGATTTCTAGATCCTGGAAGCAGCCGTTCTCAGCCCGCCTAACTAACGCGGCAGCCGCTGATTTCACTAACCTCGTGGGTTTTGAGGAACAGGGCTATTCCGCTATTCCCGCGGTTGAGGACACGCTGGCCACTCACCTCGCGCCATCTTCAGCTCCCTCATGGAAGTCCCGCCCCCTTCTTCCCACTAAGCCGTGCAGGACCACTTCTGCCCTGATTGGAAAATCCTACATGGCGGCTGGTCAGGCTGGCATGGCCCTTCATACTATGGCCATTCTCCAGGCATATCAGGCGGATGTACTGAAGGAAATGGACGAGGGCACCGGTTTGACGCCGGAAGCTGTAAAGGAGCTTCGTAAAGCCACGGATTTGGCGTTACGAGCAACTAAACACACAGCTCGCGCTGTAGGGCGCTCTATGGCGGGCGCGGTGGCGGCGGAGCGCCACTTATGGCTTAATCTCACTGAGATTCGCGATAAGGAGAAAGTTTTCCTTATGGACGCTCCGATTTCCCAGTCCGGATTGTTTGGGGAGGCGGTTAACACTGTGGTTGAGAAGTTTAGATCTGCAAAATCCCAGTCTGCCGCTCTTAAGCAGTTCATGCCGAGGAGAGCGAGGGACGCTCCTTCCCCCTCCCCCTCTCAGTCCAGAGATCGCCCCTCTTTCAAAAGAGAGTTTACCGCCCGGAGGAGCGACCAGAGTTATCCTCCACCCACCACGGTCTGGGGAGCTCGCGGTCGTCCATTTCCCCGTCAACGTCCTCACAAACGCATCGACCCAAAGCGGCCCAGCAAACCTTCTGCTTCGGCCACTTCGAGTCGCTCCTGACCCTCCGGTCAGAAAAAGGGGAGCTGCAGTTCACGACCGGGGCTGGGTCAGACCGCGCAAGCGTTTCTGCCCGCCCCCCACCAGCTCTCCCTATCCAGCTCTGTCATTTCCGCCGCCCAGCGCGCTTCGGAATACAGAACCGAATATATCCTCGCCTTTTCCGGCGCTGGAGGAAGGAGACGCTCTCTGCTTTCTCCCCTCACGTCTGATTGGCTCACCATCCGCCGCTCGTCCAGACGGAGACACATCCGGTCTTCTCCGGGAACCAGAGCGGCCCAGCCTTCCACTGCCTACTCCGCGCCAGGACGCCACGTGCTCTCCTCTGCGGATGGCCACACCCCCCTCAGAGGTCCAGCTCGACACCCCAACTCAGGTATGTCCACCGCACCTCATCATACCTCCCACTTTGTCAAATTTCCTCCTCGAGTGGAAACTTTTGCCAGGGATATCATCCTGGGTCCTCCGCACGATTCAGTCAGGCTACACGCTTCAGTTCTGTCGCAACCCTCCTCGCTTCGACGGGGTCGCTCAGACGGTAGTAAACAGCGCCTCTCAGGCTTCTGTGCTACAACAAGAGCTCTCTTCTCTCCTCCTAAAGGGGGCAATAGAGGAAGTTCCGGCAACAGAGGAGAAATGTGGCTTCTTCAGCCGTTATTTCCTTGTTCCGAAGAAAGACGGCGGTCTGCGTCCCATCCTGGACCTCCGCCGCCTGAACTTCGCCCTCTACAAAGGGAAGTTCAAGATGCTAACGCTAAAGACTATCTTGTCTCAGATACGTGCGGAGGACTGGTTTGTCACTATAGACCTGAGAGATGCTTACTTCCATATTCAGGTTGTCAGACGACACAGGAAGTTTCTCAGGTTCGCCTTCAAAGGGAAGGCTTATCAATACAAAGTCCTTCCCTTCGGCCTTGCCCTGGCACCAAGGACGTTCACGAAGTGTATGGATGCTGCTCTGGCCCCGCTGAGGCTCCAGGGCATCCGTATTCTCAATTACCTGGACGACTGGCTCATTTTGGCCCACTCCAGGGAGTTAGCCTGTCATCACAGAGATGTCGTTCTTCGACACGTTCAATCTCTTGGCTTGAGAGTGAACACAGACAAGAGCGTTCTTACTCCGGCTCAGCAGACCACCTTCTTAGGTGTTCGTCTGGACTCCGTTCCGATGCAGGCCCGTTTGGCCCCTGCTCGGATTTCCAGTATCACAACATGCTTGGTCCGCTTCAGGCTAGGCCATCATGTTTCTGTGGGTACGTGTCGCAGGCTCCTGGGTCTCATGGCCGCAGCTTCCCCGGTGCTTCCCCTGGGACTGCTCCATATGAGGCCCTTCCTCTGGTGGATGAAACGCTCAGGGGCTCGGTCAACAGGATCGGCCCTTCGCCTATTGAAGGTGTCACGCGGCTGCTTTCGTGCCCTATCAATGTGGCGGGACCCTCTTTTTCTTCAGAAAGGGGTCAAGATGGGGGCTGTTTTCCGTCGCCAAATGGTTACGACGGACGCCTCTCTTACCGGCTGGGGTGCGGTATTCGAGGGCAGACCAGCTATGGGGATCTGGGAGGGGGAAGTTCTCTCCTGGCACATAAATTGCCTGGAGTTGAGAGCGGTATCCCTGGCCCTTCAGCATTTTCTCCCCTCACTCAGGGGGCATCATGTCATTGTCAGGACCGACAATATGGCAGTGGTGTCTCACGTAAATCGCCAGGGAGGATCACGGTCGCGCACCCTGGACAGGCATGCGCGCCGACTCCTCCTGTGGTCTCAGGACAAGTTTTTGTCCCTGAGAGCAGTCCATGTACCCGGAGTCTTGAACCTCGCTGCAGATTATCTGTCGAGACAGAAGCTCCGGTCAGGGGAATGGATGCTGAACCCTCAAACTGTGTCACAGATTTGGGAGATGTTCGGGAAAGCGGAAGTGGACCTCTTTGCCTCGAAGGAGTCGTCCCAGTGTCGGCTCTGGTTTTCTCTGAGCTCTCCGGCCCCGTTGGGGATAGATGCGTTCGCGCATCCATGGCCCAATCTGAAACTCTATGCGTTCCCGCCCATCAAGCTGATTCCGGCGGTTCTGTACAGAGTAAGGGAGAGTGGGGCCAGCCTCCTGCTGGTGGCTCCACACTGGCCATCCCAGACTTGGTTCTCGGAGATGGTTCTCCTCCTGGACTCCTCCCCATGGGAGATACCGGTCAGGAAGGACCTTTTGACACAACTTCAGGGCAGGATTTGGCACCCTCACCCGGAGATTTGGAAGTTGTGGGTATGGCCCATCAAGGGCCAACGATACTAAACGCTGGTCTTTCTGCAGACGTTCAGGAGATCATTGCTAATGCGAGAGCCCCCTCCACAAGGAAGCTCTATTCCTCCAAGTGGAGGGTCTTTGAGTCGTGGTGCTCGACTCATGCAGCGGATCCAGTTAACTGCCCGGTTGGTTCAGTTCTGGAGTTCCTGCAGGAGAAATTTGCTGCTGGAGCAGCGGCCACCACCATTCGGGTCTATGTCGCAGCTATAGCTGCCGGTAGGGAGTCGGACGAAATCCCGCTAGGCAAGCATAGACTGGTTTCATCTTTCATGCGAGGGGTTAGGCGCCTGAGACCGGCACGCTCCCCTGGTATTCCCTCTTGGGACCTCTCCGTGGTCCTTGAAGGGCTAACTTTGGCTCCATTTGAGCCTTTGGAGTCAGCTCCTGAGCGAATTCTGACTCTCAAAGTTGCTCTTTTGTTAGCTCTATCTTCTTTGAAACGAGTGGGCGATCTACAGGCTCTCTCTGTTAGTGGGACCTGTATGGATTTTGCCCCTGGCTTAGTCAAGGTTACCTTAAGACCTAGGCCAGGTTATGTGCCCAAAGTTTTGTCCACGTCATTTCGCTCTCAGGTTATTACTCTTCACTCCTTTCACCCCCCTCCGTTTGACTCGGAGGAAGACGAGAAACTTCATTTGCTCTGCCCAGTTCGAGCGTTGAAGTGTTATGTTGACCGTTCAGACAGCTGGAGGAAATCTAACCAGCTGTTGGTATGCTTCGGTGCTGGCCGCCGCGGGCTTGCCGCTTCGAAGCAAAGGGTTTCCCATTGGGTGACAGAGGCTATTTCCTTAGCTTATGAGGTGCGTGGTTTACCTTCACCTCTTGATATTAGAGCGCATTCTACCAGAGGTGTGGCTTCCTCTCAAGCACTTTTTAGAGGGGCTCTTTTGGAAGATATTTGTGTGGCGGCAGGTTGGTCCTCTCCGCACACTTTTGTGAGATTCTATAGTTTGGATCTCGACATGGCTCCGGGTTCGCATGTCCTGTCTGCTTAACCTAGTCATGTAGGTTATCTGGTGTTCTTTGAGCCAGATACGGCAGCGCTTTAGCTTGGCGTGTTTGGTATATCGTTCCCATTACGTCATTAAAGTGACGCAGCGTCGAGTGAACCTATGAAAGAGAACGTCTCAGGTTACTTGCGTAACCTATGTTCTCTGAGTAGGGAACGAGACGCTGCGTACGCTGCCAAGCTCTTCGCGCTGCCGACAGGCTTTCCTTTTCGGCAGAGAAATCTGAGGAGCAGATGGCGCGCGCGAGCGCTAATATAGGTGACTACGTCAGGTGGGGCGACGTGCGCGCCATCAGCCAATCAATTGGCGTGATTCTATAAGGGCTTCAGACAATCGGCACACCCAGAGGGCGTCCCATTACGTCATTAAAGTGACGCAGCGTCTCGTTCCCTACTCAGAGAACATAGGTTACGCAAGTAACCTGAGACGTTTCTGGGGGTTTACGTTCAGAAAAATCATGCGTTTTCTTTCAGCTCGAGACCATCGAGTCGGCAGGCTTGGCTCACTGCGTCATGCGCAAGTGGTGACAGAAAAAAAAAGTGATCATATGTGACGTATCTGCACCAAAAGAGATCACATACACAATTCCAATAAAATTTTTATTTAACTTCTATAAACTAATGACGTTATCAAAAGTTGCCAGACTAGAAAATAGATCGAAATCATGCAGAAATATATATTTGTATATATTAAATATATTAAATGCACACACAACATGAGACGAGTTTACTAGGAAGTGTGCTGCTCATTACTCTTTTCTCTCTCAGTGCACTCTTAAAGTTGAACAAACAGGTGACTTTACAAGAGTAAACTTTGGAAATAAATTATGTTACCTTTCTGAAGTAAAAATTCAGATGAAAGTGAGAAATCTCGTAGCTTTCCTTGGCTGAAAAAAAATCTTCTAGAAATTGCTGTGTTGTGATTCACAGGGAAAAAAAAATTACTGTAGAATTTACCAGCCGTTGAAAAAAGACCATGATGCTTTGCAGATCTACAGCAACATGCTGTATACAGGTTCTACAGTAAGTATTTGCTCATTTTACAGTAATAATGCTGTGAAACTACAGAAATTTGTTACAGTGTAGGCTGCCTTCATGGGTGCGTTCACAGTTCCACTGGGACATTATACCCAGTGTGCCTGACTGTCACCATGCAAAATTCTAGACAGTTTTCTGTAGCATTTTGAAGTTATGGATCCATTAAAGACATACGGCAGAGACTGGAATGTTTTCCTGTTCCTACAACACAGGAATTACAAATATAAAGGAATGTACAGCCATCATTATGATTAGAAAATACACTGTTAATGCACCTTTACAAATACTTTGTGTTTTTACAAAGTGAAGTTGAATATCCACTAATAAAACCTGTTAATACCCGTTTTAAACATTTTACAGAAACCAGTCTCAAATGAGACGACTGTTTGACATTGAAAAAAATATGTAGATGAACAAATGAGTGAATAAATAAATAAATGTAACTCTGACATTGAGTGACTTCCAAAGTTTTATGATGTGTGCATGATCTGAGTTGATTGTTCCATTCATATAAAAAGTTACCAACATTTTACATTTGGGATTGCATAGTGATAGCATGTATCAACTCTAGTTAATGCTAGATGAAAATGTATTTGCAGTTCTTAATAATCCAATTGTTACAGATTTTTCAGCACCATTGAACAACGACAAAACAACTTTAAAGGAAGCAGAGATATAACGCCTCCATCTGGGCCAATAGTGCAATTTCTCATGTAACTGTATGTAATATCTCTTGGAATCATGGGACAATAACTTAATAATGCTACAGTAAAATTATTCATAATATTGCATGGTGACAGTCAAGTTCATTGGGTATAAAGGCCCGGGTATACTTCGGCCGTCCGCGTTCGTGCACCGCCCGCATGACGTAATTTTCGTCATTCGGAGGGCTCGCGGCCGGCCGCACACCCCGTCCGCGCGCAGCCCAAATTTTGTGACCGCGCGGACGGTCCGCGTGCAACAGCGCATGCGCCAGCAGTACAGAAGAGTCCACTAGGTGGCAATAAACACAGTATTGAGCACAGTGTTCAGCCGTCGAAGAAGAGTGTGCAAAGACCGGTTTAAAAACAACACGCTTGGAAAAAAAAGAGAGAATTTTTGATTCTTCAGTGTTTCTTCCAAACTATGTAGCAATGGTGGATGCACTACAGTTCTTCTCCGATCATGCCCAGCGAATGTCCCGTTGATGACAGGACTCAGTGCTGCCCTCCGATGTCTGGTGGAGCATAGACACGTTTTTACTGCGCATGTGTCGAACGCGATCCTCCGCGCGCATCCGTTGTGTAGTATACTTTTTTGAAAGACGCGCGGACAGGGCTGCGCAGGTGACGCGTTCTGGCGCGGTAAGTGAAGTATACCCGGGCCTTAAAGGCCTGTACACACCGGGACGAATATCGCGCGCGCTTATCGCCAGCGTTTTTCGTGCCGTTTTTCGGCGCGTCTTGAGTGTTCACACCCAAGCGATTTTCACTGGCGCTGCGCCGAGTGAACGTGCACATTCAGTCGATGCGCTCCCGGTACACAAGATGGTGCTGCGGCACTTTAAGCCTCTGACACTCGCTTGTCACACAGAAGGAGAAGAGAGACAGTATTTACGTGCTTGCCAAAACCATAGACATATTATGTATATGGACAAAACCATTCACACACTTTTTGCTAACTGGCAAGCAGCATTAGCAGTTCATCTTCTTCTTTGTCTACTTACTACTTCTTCGTCGTATCAATGCGTGCTCGGCAAGACCGTTTTGTGCTTGAGCGCCACCAAGTCGTGTTTTACTGTCACTTCAGCAGCTCCAGGCACGTGAACAAAAGCGCCGATCTCATTGGTCGGCCAGTTTTTTACGTGCCGCGTCAAAATAAAAAAACGAACCCGAGGCGTTTTTTTAAAAATGACGCTTTTACGCCTGGCGTTTTGCGCGTCGGTGTGAACACTCACATTGGCGCCCATTGTTTAGTCCCGAGGCGTTAAACGTCGGCGATAAACGCGTGCGAAAATCGTCCCGGTGTGAACAGGCCTTAAGGCTCCAGTTCAAATTTGAACGCACCCTGAAAGGCAGCGGAGATATAGCGCCTCCAATTGGCCAATAGTGAAATTTCTCATTTAACTGTATGACATATCTATCAGAATCATAAGATAATAACTTCATAATGCTACAGTAAAATTGTTCATAATGTTATGTGATGACAGTCAAGTTAATTGGGTATAACGCCCGTTTCACACATACTCCGTCTGTAGTGCGTATGCGGTGCGTATTTTTTTCCGTACCCATGTTAACGGATTACAGCTTTCACACTGCACGCGGATGCTGTCCGTCAGTCCGTTCCAGGTGCGGTGCGTCTGCAGCAGTCCGGCGATCGTTTCCGTACCGAGTCTATTTTTTGCTGTGCTGCACTGCGGAATTAAAGTGACAGCACATTGTTCGCTTTAAAATAAACATGTACTGACACGAAAATCTAGTAATTTTACCACAGATGTATGTAATTTAAAATATACTCTGTTTCAAAGTCAACACATGGCTTTTTTTTCTCGGGTAAAGCAAGGAAACGACACATTACCTGGCATTTAGGTTAAAAAAATTGAAATAAGGAAGAGCACGTACATTCCTGGAGGTGGAAAAACAAAGGTCTTTATGACCTGCTTTTAAAAGGGTTTAAAAACGAAAGAGAAGACGAGAGTCGGCTGTTTCTATTGTAAGTTTCTAATTTAAAATGTTTATAGGCTATAAGTTATATTTCAATGTTTTGCCACTTGTGTGAGCTAAAGTATAGGCTATATAAAGTTATATAGGCTATATAAATATAAAGTAATGAATTGAATAAAACGTTGTTTAAATGTACTACGTTAAAACGTGACATCTATATGAAAGTGTAAACAAAGAGAATTGCAATTCTGACAAGCCATGTTCAGTAACAACTTTTGGATTTGAAATGAAAATAATAATGAATAAATGCTGTGTTTGTGGTATACAACCGCGGATCAGTTGCGCGCTGCAAACGCAGCATATATGAAAGCACAACAGCGCGTGCTGCTCCTGCACCGCATACGCACCGCAACACGCACCGCATAGGCTACGCACTGCAGACGGAGTATGTGTGAAACGGGCGTAAGGCTGCGATTAAAATTTGAACGCACCCTTAAAGGCAGCGGAGATATAGCGCCTCCAAATAGCCAATAGTGCAATTTCTCATGTAACTGTATGTCATATCTATCAGAATAATAGGACAATAACTCAATAATGATACAGTAAAGTTATTCATAATCTTGCATGGTGACAGTCAAGTTAATTCGGAATAAGGCTCCAGTTCAAATTTGAATGCACCCTTCAAGGCAGCTGATATATAGCGCCTCCAAATGGGCCAATAATGCAAGTTATTCTAACTGTACTGTCATATATGTCAAATTCATGGATCCATAACTTCAAAATGCTACAGTAACAATGTCTGTAATTTTGCATGGTGACAGTCAGACACACTAGGTATAATGCCCCAGTGGAACTGTGAACGCACCCATGAAGGCAGCCGAGATATAGCGCCTCCAAATGGGCCAACAATGCAATAGCTCTTCTAACTGTACTGTCATATATGTCAAGTTCATGAAACCATAACTTCAAAATGCTACAGTAAAAATGTCTGGAATTGTGCATGGTGACGGCCAGGCACACTGGGCATAATGCCCCAGTGGAACTGTGAACGCACCCATGAAGGCAGCCAAGATATAGCGCCTCCAAATGGGCCAACAATGCAATAGCTCTTCTAACTGTACTGTCATATATGTCAAATTCATGGATCCATAACTTCGAAATGCTACAGTAAAAATGTCTGTAATTTTGCATGGTGACAGTCAGGCACACTGGGTATAATGCCCCAGTGGAACTGTGAACGCACTCATGAAGGCAGCCGAGATATAGCGCCCTCCAAATGGGCCAACAATGCAATAGCTCTTTTAACTGTATTATCATATATGTCAAGTTCATGAATCCATAACTTCAAAATGCTACAGTAAAAATGTCTGGAATTTTGCATGGTGACGGTCAGGCACAATGGGTATAATGCCCCAGTGGAACTGTGAACGCACCCATAAAGGCAGCCGAGATATAGCGCCTCCAAATGGGCCAACAATGCAATAGCTCTTCTAACTGTACTGTCATATATATCAAATTCATGGATCCATAACTTCAAAATGCTATGGTAAAAATGTCTGTAATTTTGTATGGTGACGGTCAAGCACAATGGGTAAAATGCCCCAGTGGAACTGTGAACGCACCCATGAAGGCAGCCGAGATATAGCGCCTCCAAATGGGCCAACAATGCAATCGCTCTTCTAACTGTATTATCATATATGTCAAGTTCATGAATCCATAACTTCAAAATGCTACGGTAAAAATGTCTGGAATTTGGCATGGTGACAGTCAGGCACACTGGGTATGATGTCCCAGTGGAACTGTGAACGCACCCATAAAGACAGCCTAGATATAGCACCTCCAATTGGGCCAACAATGCAATACCTCTTCTAACTGTACTGTCATATATGTCGAATTCATGGATCCATAACTTCAAAATGCTACAGTAAAAATGTCTGTAATTTTGCATGGTGACAGTCAGGCACACTGGGTATAATGCCCCAGTGGAACTGTGAACGCACTCATGAAGGCAGCCGAGATATAGCGCCTCCAAATGGGCCAACAATGCAATAGCTCTTCTAACTGTATAATCATTTATGTCAAGTTAATGAATCCATAACTTCAAAATGCTACAGTAAAAATGTCTGGAATTTTGCATGGTGACAGTCAGAGGCACACTGGGTATAATGCCCCAGTGGAACTGTAAACGCACCCATAAAGACAGTCGATATATAGCGCCTCCAAATGGGCCACTGGTGCCATTAATGCAAAGGCTCTTCTTACTGTACTGTCGTTTGTCAAATTCGTTGGTCCATAAATTCATAACGCTACAGTAAAAATCTTAGAAAATTTGAATGATGATATTCAAGCACGATGGGTATAAAACACCTGACATTTACTTTAATTACAAATTACAGTATTGACAAATATCATATAGGCCTATCCATTTAAGCAAAATTAGTTTGCATTTCAAAGCAATGATAACATGATTATACATTTTGTATTTCATCCATATTTGATGTTCTGGAGACCTTGCAGGGGTAGGTGTCATCTGGTGTTGGTTCATCTGAAGTCTTCGGAGGCTGGATCCAAGCTGGAGCTGGCATTAATCTCTAGTTACCTTACCTTTAATTGATTTATTAATGCATTCAAAGCATTCAAGTGCAATAATTGAATAATTATGTAATTATATTTTATGTACATTTGTTTTTTTACAGTCATCTTCACTGATATCTCTGTGTTAATTATCTTTTAAAATATTTTATTATTCTTTTCTGAAAATAGACAGAATAGTATCAAAAGTGCGAATAAGAGAAAAAACCACATGGTCCCTCAATTGAGCTGATGGCATGTACAATAATTAAAGGATAGGCACACTGTAATTATATTGTATGTGCCTTAATATTTTTACAGTCAATCTTAGCTAATATATTATTCTTTTATTCTGAAAATGGACACAAAAGCAACACAATCCCTTAAAAAGCTTGAAAGAGAGGAAAAACCGCACGGTCCCTAAGTTGAGCGTGAATAAGAAACCAAAGACGCGGAAGCCTCGCGTCTTTTAAAGGGTTAGTTCACCCAAAAATGAAAATTCTGTCAGTAATTACTCACCCTCATGTTGTTCCAACCATGTAAGACCTTCGTTCATCTTCAGAACATAATTTAGTATATTTTTGATGAAATCTGAGAGCTGTCTCACTCCTCCATAGGCTTTCAGAGGGAATGAAACTTGATGGCCCAGAATAGTAAGTAAAAACGTCATTTAAGGAGTCCAAATGACTACAGTGGCTCTGTATTAAGTCTATCATGCGACGAAAATACGTTTTGAGCGGAAAAACAACAAAAATAACGACTTTATCCCACTATTATTGTTGTTCAATTTGAGCCTCTGACGAGAGTTCGCGGGAGTGCCACGACGCATGCGCGAGAACTGAGATTACGGCGTTCTTCTTCTACTACTACTTGTTACTGGCTGCTCACTCTTTCGGAGTAGGGTTAATCTCAGTTCTCGCAGTTCTCTATAACAACATGAGGGTGAGTAATTACTAACAGAATTTTCATTTTTGGGTGAACTAACCCTTTAAGGTGAACCGGATAGCGTCAATAAGAAGCTGCGAATAAGAAGCTGGATTCAGCCTCGTAGCGGATTTAAATTTTATGATGACAATTGCATTCTTTGGAGTTATCACGGGTAATTATAACACAGCATAAAGTAGTATTTATTTCATTATGACCATGAATTGTGCAGTCTCTAATAGGCCTAAATTTAATATCTAAACCCTGCTCATATTTTCAAGTTTTAAAAATATTTTGGTCACTACATGATTCCCAGAAAAAACCTGGTATAGTGTGAGCGATGCTTTGTTGTTCTGGTACAAAATTATGTTTAAAGATTAACCAAATAAAGCTCACTACTTTGGACTTCATCTGTACAAACTTTTTTTAATCGCCAATCTTTAGCGAAAGAAGACACAAGTTCAATATTAATTGAATGTGCACATGAAAGCAAGCATTCACCAAGACACAAATGCAGGGCATGGACAATAAAAATTATTATACATTTTTATACAATTAATTCAATTTCCTGTCACATTCATTTATTTAGCACTTTATACAATACAGATTGTTTCAAATCAGGTTCACAGTAATAAAGAGGAAAATAAGTGTCAGTTTTAGAACATTCACCAATTTTGGCTCTAAAGTATAGCTTTCCAAAAGACAATACACTCTAAAAAAATGGTGATATATGGCACTAAAAGTGGTTCTTGGCTTATAATCGTAGGGAACCATTTTTGGTGCTATATAGCGCCAAATCTTAACAGGTTCTGTATATGGTAGCGGTGCGATATAGCACCTCAAGGAACCTCTGAAGAACCACTGTGGTGCTACAGCACTTATATGATTACGAGCCAAAGAAATACTTTTAGTGCCATATAGCATAATTTTTTTTAGAGTGTACCCTTATGGAACAAAAAAAATATGGAAATACTTTAAAATAAAATGCAATATATTACACAATACATTTCCATATTTGGGAAACTAGTGCTTATATTTTTCAATGTCCTGCAAAATATGCTTTGACCATGTATTGATATATATAAATTATTTAGAAATGAAGACAAAAATAGCATTACATGTAATATTCATAAAGTTTCACTTTACCAGACAACTTAAAGTATTTTTTCCTTGATTGTTTACATATATTGCGCAAACATGTTCCCATATAAATGTATGTACACACATACATGTATTTACACACATTTACAGAATGAGTTACAGAAGATTCCAAGCATGCTTTGCTTCTGACTGTTAATGGGGACATATTATCAAATATTTACTTTTATAAGGTGTTTGAACACAGATGTGTGTCCAAAGTGTGTGTGAACAACCAGCCTATAATGGTAAAAATCCACCCAATACTTTTTTTTATTATCCCCATCAATCATTGGCGTAGGCAGCCATGGCGGCTCGTGGAGAGGGCTCATGGAGACGTGGAGCGGGCTCATGGAGACATGGCTTGGCTTTGGACATGAACGAACCCAGACATAACAATGGGCCCTCTGGTGTGGTGGGTACTGTGGGATTGCTGGACTCCTCATCCGCAAAACCCACAGTAAATGAGGAGCCGCTCAAGCGTAGTGCGTGGTCTATATACAGGGCCAGGGGAAGATGGATCTTCCCCCCCTGGCATCTGTGAGCAGATTGGTTCGTTCAGCCCAAATCTAAAAATGTCTTTAAGCGCCATGCACGTCATTAAGATCCACAGGTAGTACAGTTCACAAAACTCCTGTACATAGTCCTCTATAGGACGCTGGCCTTGACAGAGGCGAAGGATGGCAACTGCTGGGTTCATTTTTGACGGCCTATTATTCTGTAACATTTAATCCACTGACGAGGCAAGTTGCTGAACCCAAGTGCAGTTTATTCATTAACAAAAGAAGAGCCAAAACATAAAACAAAGACTTGGCAAAAACAAACAAAAGACTTGACTTGAATAAACTTGATTACCATGAACTGAACTCAAAGACACACCCACCAAACACAATAACAGACTAGGACACATGGGAAACATGAGGGCTAAATACACTGAGACAAATGACTAGACAAGTGACACCTGTGAACACTGATCAAACAATAAACCAATAGGCTTGTTTGAGATTAGCGAAATCTGCGCAGAACCGATCACCGGTGATCAGCGCGAGATGCATGCCGGTTAGAAATGTGTCCGAGGGCGGTCCGCCTTGCTCTGATGTCATGCTGACGTGTGTCAAAAAACTTTCGCGAGCGAAAGGCGGATGTGTCGGATTCTGCAGTCGAGCGCAGTTGCTCTCCACCGACTGCGCTGAGCAAAAGCATGATGGGAAACGACTTGCTGACGACACAGCTTAATGCTCATTGGTTTAAACAACCGTGATGTATGGTTCTTTTTTTAAATGTTTGATTTTAAAACTCTGATATCATGTTTTTATGTGTGAATATTCCCAAACTCTCTAAAAAAGGAGATCTCTCTGTGGGTTATGTGATTGTTGTCATATTTATAAAAAGAATATATATAAAAACATGTATGTAGGCCTAATTAAAGTAAAAATGATTGATAAACACATCTTTTGAATGGAAATAAATAACAAAAACTGTGGGTGTCTTGTTCATAATATTTATTTTCATATAAAAGTAACAGAACTTAAATTACATCCAGTTTATCAGCAACAAAGCGCACGAGTGTGAATCCCGCGATATCTGCCTTTGATCTCGCAGGTGTCTGATCCACTACGAGAAGAGAGAACTGTCCGGCACTTTTTTCACTCCTCCCCTCACTGCAGCCGCCTAGTCTCGCCTATATATCAGGCGAGGCGAGGCGCATCTCAAACAAGCCTATTGACAGAACAAGATCACATGAGAGCATGGGAGTCACATGACAAAAACCAGGAAACATGACATTGAACATGATAAACTATAAACATGAACATGAACCGTCACCAAAACACCCTGTGACAATAGTGAGAATTTACATTAAATACAATAGATTTTGGGTATATTTCGGGTGATCTCTTCAGGAGAGGGAATCAGGAGTTTGGGGGAAGTTTCAGGTAAAAAGAAATACATGTAAATTAGAGCCATTCTCACTCAGTGTGACGTTGTCTCAGATGAGAGTGATAATTGTATGAGTGGATTCTCCTCCACCAGACAATCTGGCAATCTTTCAATACCTTTTAACAAAGTTTGAAAAGTCAACCCAAAATACTTTGCAATACACACTGTCCCAAAGTAAATTACTAATTGTCTCTTCAAACTGATGACAAAAGGAGCACATAGGGTAAATACTATTATTAAATTTAGCAAGTTTATAATTAACTGGGTAGCAATTGTAAATCATTTTAATAGAGACTTCAACAACTTTATTAGATAGAAAAAATATTTTCTGAAGAAGCCAGAAATCTTAAATTTATTCCAAAAACTTACAAAAGCAGGTAGAGAAATCTTATCTCTGTTAACAATTGAGCGTTTTGTTGTTGTTATTTGACAAGCTGCTGAGAAGATATTGATCAACAAATAGATTAGTGCTGTCAAAAATATGAGGAAAGCATAAAGAACCTTTAGGGCCAGGTTTGACTAAAGGTTTGACACAATCAGGAATTGCACCAAAAACAATACTCTCTTGGAGGGTCTGGGAAAGAGAATTATTGCTTTAAAATAAAATATGCTTTAAATGCTTTATGCTTAGTAGCAGACCTTCCCCCAAGAGAGCAGGAAAGGTCTCCGTTACCAGGGCTACCATCAGATAAGACTTTGTTTATGGCTTGAAAGAATGTGAAAAAAAAGAGACCCAATGCCTTAAAACAGACTTTCCTGCATTCATTTATAGAAAAACTGCTCTATAAATGAACATGCACCCCAGAACATTGTGTGTACGATTATAACTGTTTTGTAAAGGGTCTCTGGTATGGTATTTTGTTTTATGCATATCTTATGAGCAAACTACTAGTTCATGAAACCTCATATATGTTGTGTCTCCTATCAAATTAATGCTCGTTTCACGACTTACACTTTCATGTGTTACTTCCTCGTATGAGGCAGTGTGTTTGTTGCATTAATTGGAGTATAAATGGGCACAAACCCAGTTTAATCATGCCTGAAACAAAGAGCCGTAAAATCACCAACAGAGGAATTTCCCGCTGGGGAATCCCAACAATCCCATTGGTTGAGTCGACCCCAGGGGTGGTGACTTTGCACAGAGCTTAAAGAGAGACGCACTGATCTGCCCTCTCTCTCTTGCTGAACCGACGCGTAATTTTGGCTGGCTCTCAGCCAGGCCAAGTAGGCCATGTGCGTGTCTGTGGGACAGGAAACCTGATGCCACCACATGGCCGGTGGGCAAGCAGACCCAACACCTCAAGCCATGTGCAACTTCCTCAACCTCGACGTAGTCGAAATAACCATGCAAGCTCATCGTTTCTTCTTCAGTCAACGCAGAAGAAATCAATCGCCACTTCAACACCATC
Organism: Gobio gobio; assembly: GCF_949357685.1. NCBI lineage: Eukaryota > Metazoa > Chordata > Actinopteri > Cypriniformes > Gobionidae > Gobio > Gobio gobio. The sequence continues at coordinate 29,470,957 of NC_137117.1, read as the reverse complement.
GGACCGAACTATCAAGACTTTCACCTTGGGCGCTCTTCTACAGCTCAGGTTAAATGCAAGTAACGTACGATATACGAATCTCTGTGTAGTTAGTAAAACTGTAAACTCCTTTGTTCAGACAAAGGAGCTTGTAGTCAATGATGGTTCTCCCAGGTGTTTCCATAGTTTCATTCCATTGTTCTGACCCGGTTTTTCATTCTCTCACTTTCCCTCTTACCATGTATGTGTGATGTGTATGTATGCTTTTATGTTAGTTTAGTCTTGTCCGTGATTTAGTTAATAAAATTTGTGCACAATATATGTTTGGTTCTGACTCCTGAAAGGCAAATTGTCACTTAAATTATCGATTTTGTTACACGCTCCAAGCGGTGTAAATATACCAAGGAAGAATTATTTTTCTGTGGCCATGAAAAATATCCTTTTCTTAGAATTAATTAATAATCAATACTGAGTGTTCACAAGATGAACTGATTGATTGATTGATTGATTGATTGTAATGTTAATGTAGCTACATCAAGTTCATCTCATTAACTGATTCAAATATTCATAATTAATCATAATGAATAATCATAATGAGTTATGCATAATTATTCATATTTCCCTTCTGAGCTAATTCACTACAAAAGACTTTATCCATTTAACATTTTAATTAAGTGATTTTTAGAATTCCAAACAAAGTCTACTTTAATTTTGTCCAGCGTTCCGCAAATCTCCACAGAAACATCCAGAGCCATTGTGGGATAGATTTAGAAAGTAACACTCTACCTGTTATATGACACTGTATGAGCAATATTAAATTAACAAGTAAACCTAAAAACCTAAAATCTGTTATCTTAATAAATTCTTTTCTGTATATTATTCTGTTGGGGTAACAGTTTAGGACCCAGGACCAGTAGTGAAAAATGAAGACCAAGAGTCAGGAGTGTAATTAATTAAAGAGAAATTTACTAAGAATAGTTTGCAGTTAAATCAGCAGAAGTCAGCTTCAGGTCTCACAAGGAGTTTGTAGGCCGCGCTCCCTCTACCAGCACATACAATTTCTCAACAGTTATACTGTTTTCAAGGTCTAGCCTCAAGGTCTCTGTGTAGTTAGTAAAACTGACAAAGGAGCTTGTGGTCAATGATGGTTCCCTTTCGAGAGGTCTCTCGTATTGCGTTATGGGAAAAACTCCTTTTCTCGAGAATATGAAGCAAAAACTTTACTCTATAAAGTGTCTATGTAAAACGCAGTGCGGCTGCACAGCAGATAGAACAGCGCGAGCTGCGTGCTGATTGGCTGTGCTGCGACAACTGCAGGAACCTATGGCGAGGCGGCTGAGAGAGCGAACCAATAGGGGTCGCTAGAAAATCCCGCCGAACAAGGTCGCTAGAATTAGCATATTGAGGCTATAAAAGACTGTTCTGCCATAGGAATTCAGATTTAATCTCCTTCAGCGATACCTTCGTTGACCTTCAGAATTGAAGCCCCGCCGTCGAAAAGCACTCAGCGGAACTTTGCAGCCCTGAGAATGCCGGATTCCCGCCTGGTCTCCGCCTTCAGCCGCCTGCTGTTCCAGCTGCGCCATCCAGCGTTAAATATCCTTTAGTCTGTTGTCTATCTATGTGTGTGTGTTGCCGCTGCAATGCCACTTCAAAAGAGCATACGAGGCTTTACTCGTTCTTCTCAACCTCGAGGACTCGGCTCGCCAGTTTTCAGGACCAGCTTCACTCTTCCTCTTCTCTCGTTCCGCTGCGCGGAAGAAGCGCCGCGGACAGAGAATGCTAGAGAAGACAAGCGAACTCAAGCCAAAGCTCTCCTCACTCTTCCTCTGCTCTCGCTCCCTCCCGCCGCGTTAAGAAGCCTCGCGGACAGACGGAGCTCTCCTCACTCTTCCTCTTCTCTCGTCCCGCTGCGCGGAAGAAGCGCAGCGGACTGAGAATGCTAGAGTATACGAGCGAACTCAAGCCGAAGCTCTCCTCACTCTTCCTCTGCTCTCGCTCCCTCCCGCCGCGTTAAGAAGCGTTGTGGACAGACGGAGCTCTCCTCAAGGTGCTGATCCACTTGTCCGTGCGACACTTCTGTCACGCCGCACTCCATTTTATTCCTATGGGTGTCGTCAAGCGATTTTAACGCGTCCGCAAAGCATTCCGGGAAGGTGGCGCTGCATTTTAACAAATGCCGTGCGTCAAAAAAGCTGACCGAAGCTCAACTTTATGCAAATTAATCCGTTGAACGCGACGCAACTATCCAATAGAAGTAGAGCACATGGAGACGGAGGGAAGTCTCTCGCCGGTCCTTTGTTTTTCATTCCCCGCTGGCTCCTCTGCCAGGGAGGTCTACTGGCTCGACTGAAAAAGCGACCACACAAGCCATCGTACCAAGCATCTTTCTCACCAACGCTAGATCCGTCGTGCACAAAATTATCTATGTACTGGATGTACTTATCGCTGGGAGTTCCACCATCCGCGACTGTTGTGTGATGATGATAACTGAGACTTGGTTACACCCACTGATCCCGGACACGGCGGTACAGCTAGCAGAGCGTTCCATGCACCGATTGGATAGGAACAGCGACTCTGGTAAGAACAGGGGGGGTCTGTGTATGCACGTCAACACTGGCTGGTGTAAGAACTGTAGGACCATATATACACACTGCTGTCCGGACCTGGAAGCACTGACGGTATTGTGCAGACCCTATTATATGCCGCGAGAGTTTTCAGCAGTGCTCATTACTGCTGTGTACATACCACCAGATGCTAACGCTAGTACAGCTCTCGCTCTGTTACATGACTTGATAAACAGACAGCAACAGGCTTATCCTGAAGGTGTATATATAGTTGCCGGAGATTTTAACAAGGTGTGTTTAAGGACTGTGCTCCCTAAATTTGTACAGTATGTACAGTGTGCCACCAGGGGGAAGAACACACTGGATCGTGTTTATTCCAACCTAAAACACGCACAGAAAATGTAACTGTTGACAGACGCATTCGGGTTTACCCCAATAACAAACCATGGATGAACAGAGAAGTACGGTCTCTACTTAAAGCACGTAACTCTGCTTTCAGGTCCGGGGTCAAGGCCCGGTATAGCGCAGCGAGAGCGAATCTGAGGAGAGGCATTAAGGCAGCAAAAGAGGACTATAGGAGGAAAATAGAGGACCATCTGCAGCAGAACAACCCACGGCGGGTGTGGCAGGGACTACAACATCTCACCAATTATAAGAGCAGATCATCGGTGGCTGTCGTAGGCAACGCTGAACTGGCAGAGGAGCTTAACCGTTTCTTTGCCCGGTTTGAGACAACAACATCACCTCCAGTCACCCTGCCTCCACCCTCCACCATGTTGCACACTCTTGCACTACAAGAACACCAAGTGAGACGTGTGCTGAGGGCAGTGAACCCAAACAAGGCTGCTGGACCAGATGGAGTACTCGGTAAAGTACTGAAGGCTTGTGCAGACCAACTATCAGGGGTCTTTACAAGGATTTTTAACACCTCCCTTACACAAGCATCCATCCCCATTTGCCTAAAATCTGCCATAATTGTCCCTGTTCCCAAAAAACCTGCAGTCAGTAGTCTAAATGACTACAGGCCTGTAGCCCTCACCTCAGTGGTCATGAAATGTTTTGAAAAACTGATCGCTGATAACATCAAGGCCAGCCTCCCTCACAGCTTTGACCCCCATCAGTTTGCATATAGAGAAAACAGGTCAACAGCAGATGCAATCAACACAACCCTTCACATCGCACTGAGTCACCTAGAGCAGCCAGGAACTTATGTTAGAATGCTGTTTATTGATTATAGTTCAGCATTTAATACCATCATAACAGGCACTCTGGTTGAAAAACTGCTGCACCTAGAATTCTCCCGCTTCATCTGCACCTGGATTTTGGACTTTCTCACTAACCGGCCACAAACTGTGAAAATTGGTTCCCACACCTCCTCTACCATCACAACTAGCATTGGCTCCCCACAGGGATGTGTGCTGAGTCCACTCCTTTATTCCCTGTACACCCATGACTGCATTCCCATCCACTCCTCCAACACCATTATTAAATTTGCAGACGACACAACGGTGGTCAGTTTAATAACGGGAGGAGATGAGTCAAAGTACAGGGAGGAGGTCCAGGCACTGTCCAAGTGGTGTAGCAACAACAACCTGGTGCTGAATACCAAGAAAACTAAGGAAATGGTCATTGATTTTAGGAGAAAAAAGAATGTTTTAGTCCCACTACAAATCAACGGGGATGAGGTGGAGCAGGTCTCCACCTTTAAATTCCTAGGGACAACCATCTCTGACGACCTCTCCTGGATCGACAATACAACGGCCATTGTGAAGAAGTCCCAGCAGAGGTTGCACTTCCTCAGGCTACTCCGAAAAACTAATCTGCGGAGAAATCTGCTGGTGACTTTTTATAGCTCCACCATTGAGAGTGTCCTTGCATACTGCCTCACAGTGTGGTACTCTGGCTGTTCAGCCGCAAATAGGAAGGCACTGCAAAGAGTTATTAGGACTGCGGAAAAAATCATTGGTTGCCCCTTGCCTTCTTTGGAGGAAATTGCAAACAGCAGGTGTCTCCACGGAGCCCGCAACATAATAAAGGATGACACCCACCCTGGACATGGACTGTTTAGCCTCCTGCCTTCTGGGAGGAGATACAGGAGTCTTAAAAGTAAGACAAATAGACTAAAAAACAGTTACTATCCATGGGCCATAAGGAATCTGAATGGGGACAAGACTTAATATCGTCTATTTTATTCTTAACATGCAATACATTTTAAGGTGCAATACACCAATATATCTTTTAACATGTTATGTGACTACTTTTATAGATGATTATTCACTTAGTGTTATTTATTTAACTTAAAATTGTATGGTTTTCATTGTCTTTTGCTATGTCTGTTTGTGTTCTCACTGATCAGATGGGCATTATAATTTAGTTATACTGCAATGACAATAAAGCTTCTAATTCTAATTCTAATTCTAAGCGGCCCGCCCCCGAATCTAATTCAACCCTTGGCTTCACGAGCCCAGGCCTGGCAGGCCATTCCTGGTATATCAAATTGGGTGTTAAACATAATAAAACGAGGTTACTCGCTACAGTTTGCTCGTAGACCCCCGCGCTCTCGTGCCGTGGTCGAAACCTCAGTGAAAAGCAGCGTGAGTCACGTGCTCCGCGCCGAGGTGTCGAAACTGTTGGAAAAGGGAGCGGTGGAAACCGTGCACCCTACACAAAGTGAGTCAGGCTTTTATAGTCGCTACTTCCTCGTCCCGAAAAATTGGATGGTGGCCTCAGGCCCATCCTAGATCTCAGACATCTGATCAAAGCACTTATGATGTGCTCATTCAAGATGCTGACAGTGAAACAAATCCTCGCACACATTCGCCCGGGGGATTGGTTTTTCACAGTCGACCTGAAAGATGCCTACTTTCACATACAGATAGCATCCCGTCACAGGCCATTCTTGAGATTCGCCTTCGAGGGTCAGGCTTATCAATACAAAGCCATTCGGGTTATCCCTGGCGCCTCGCACTTGTACAAAGTGCATGGACGCAGCCATAGCCCCACTGAGGCTGAAAGGCATGCGGATACTCAACTACCTCGACGATTGGCTTGTCATAGCCCAATCAGAGGCACAGTTGACGATACACAAGTCCTGGGTCTCAGGATCAATATCGCCAAGAGTTCAATGTCTCCCACCCAGAATATATATTTTCTGGGTATGGTCATAGACTCAATACAGATGAGGGCGCGGCTTACGTCACAGCGCACCCTCTCTATTCAGAACACGGCGGCGTCATTCAAAGCTGGCGCATACGTTCCTCGCAAACGTTTTCAGAGGATGCTAGGTCTTATGGCCTCGGCATCGGCAGTACTCAAACTGGGTCTATTACACATGCGCCCCCCTTTAACGCTGGTTGAATTCCTGCGTTCCGGCTCGCGCATGGCAATCAGGCCAGTTTCGCATCAAAGTGAACCACAGCTGTGTCAAAGCTCTGGCTCCTTGGAAGGCGACCACCTGGTATCAGACAGGTGTGATTATGGGTACAGTTACGAAACGGAAAGCGGTCTCGACAGAAGCGTCCAACCTAGGTTGGGGCGCCCTGCACACATAAACTGTCTAGAGATGATAGCGGTCATCCTATCGCTAAGAGCTTTGCTTCCGTACATAAAGGGTCACCAAGTCCTGGTCCGAACAGACAACATGTCAGTGGTATCCTATATAAATCGACAGGACGGTCTGAAATCAGGCTCTCTACATTCCATGGCGAAACACCTCCTTTTATGGGCAGAGCACTACCTGAGCTCCCTGAGAGCAGCTCATGTGCCAGGTATCCTGAATCAGGGTCCGGATATGTTGTCCAGAAGCGGCATTCCCCCGGGGGAATGGTCCCGTCACCCGCAGACAATTCAGTTGATTTGGACCACCTTCGGCAAGCGAAAATAGATCTTTTCGCCTCAGAAGATAATGCTCACTGCTCGATATTTTCTCCTAACACAGGGATGCGCTGGCCCATGTCTGGCCCAGACACCCTCTGTATGCTTTTCCTCCAATCGCGATGTTGCCACAGGCCATCAAAAAGATCAGGGAAACCGAATCCACAGTGCCATTAATAGCCCCGTTGTGGAAAAACCTCCTCATGCAGGCTAGAGGGAAAATCTGGCATCCTTGTCCCGAACTGTGGGCCATCCACGTATGGCCCATCAACGGATACCTGGGAACCTCTCTGAAAGAGTTCTGAATACTATTTCTGAAGCTAGAGCCCCCGCAACCAGGCGGCTCTATGCACTGAAATGGTCGGTATTCTCTAACTGGTGATACACAAAACCTCGATGCACACTTGTGCGAGGTGGCCGAAGTGCTCGCCTTCCTTCAAGAGCTAATGGACGCGGGTCGTTCCCCCTCCACGCTCAAGTACACGTTGCCGCCATAGCAGCTTATCACGCTTGGGTCGCGGGACAATCACTGGGGAAAAGCGAGCTTATTGTACGCTTTCTTAAAGGGGCCAGGAGGCTAAACCCGCCTACAGGGTCGTCCTCAAGCCAAGACATGGTTATGTTCCTAAAGTGCTTTCCACTCCCTTTAGGGCACAGGTCATTTCTCTATTGGCCCTGCCCGCGTCACAAGACGAAAAGGACGCGAATCTGCTCTGCCCAGTTAGAGCGCTGAGACTGTATCTAGAGCGTTCCGCCCCTTTTAGGCAGTCGGAACAGCTCTTCGTGTGCTTCAGTGTCCGCACTAAAGGTTACGCTGTCATGAAGCAGAGACTGTCACACTGGATAGTAGACGCTATCTCACTGGCTTATAAGTCTAAGGTCTCGTTTGCCCTATAGGCATTAAAGCCCATTCTACCAGAGGCATGGCCTCGTCGTGGGCACGGCCATGTGGCATACCGCTGGAAGATATCTGTGCGGCAGCAGGCTGGCCCTCTCCATCCACTTTTATCAGATTTTATAAACTGGAAGTCCCCGCTCTACAAGCTGGGATTCTCTCCATTTAATAGGTATTGACTGTTATTATTTACTAAGACCCGATTTCTTCCGGTCTTCCTGTTATACACATATAAACTGTGTTCACAAGCATGTGTTATACTCAAGCGGCAACCTCCCGCAGTTTCTCTTGAAGCCAATACGGAAGTGCCTCAAACTGCAATTCATCGACTGGCCGCTAGGGACAGGATCCAGAAGGGAGCAGAATCTCATTGAGCCCCATGTTAAAATGGTCAACTTTAGAGCAGAATAAAACATGTTTACAGCCTGGTACAAATTGTGCTTTTGGTCTATACGGCTCATTTTGCCCTTCATGACAACTGTGAGGGGGGTGAATTTTTTTATAGCTCATTCGTTTACATTATATAAAGCCTTAAAGTTCTGCATAATTAAGGGCGTGGCCACTTCGAGTGACTGGTGGATAGCCATTTATCTGCTGTCTGTTAGTCATCACGTCACTTAAGCTCCGCCCACGTCCCGCCTTTTTGCCCATTTTCTGTTATCCGGGAGTGACGCGCGATGACGCGCTGCCAAGATGGCAACGGCCACCATTGCGCTTCAGAACGGCTCATCAGAATCCTATGGGTGACGTCACGGACACTACGTCCATATTTTTTTACAGTCTATGGTTATACTACATAACTATAAGACCCGACTATGTCCGGTCATAGTTTCTATAATCATATGGCCCGATTCTATCCGGCCTATATACTCATTATGCCCTTATAGGAGGCCCACTTTGTTGGCCTCCCTGGGACTCACTGTTACCCATCTTATGTGCCTCAGGTTCTCCTCAGGCCACAGTTTGGGTCGGTTAAGAACGCACAGCGTTTTAAATTGGGTTCCCATAACGCAATACGAGAGACCTCTCGAAAGGGAACGTACTCGGTTACTCAAGTCACCTCGGTTCCCTGAGAGAGGGAACGAGTATTGCGTAACGCGCCGTGCTTGTGCTTCTCAGGGTATCGCTTCAGTCGATTTTAAACCTGAATTCCTATGGCAGAAAACAGTCTTTTATAGCCTCAATATGCTAATTCTAGCGACCTTGTTCGGCGGGATTTTCTAGCGACCCCTATTGGTTCGCTCTCTCAGCCGCCTCGCCATAGGTTCCTGCAGTTGCCGCAGCACAGCCAATCAGCGCGCAGCTCGCGCTGTTCTATCTGCTGTGCAGCCGCACTGCGTTTTACAAAGACACTTTATAGAATAAAGTTTTTGCTTCAAATCCTCGAGAAAAGGAGTTTTTCCCATAACGCAATACTCGTTCCCTCTCTCAGGGAACCGAGGTTACGTGAGTAACCAAGTACGTCCTCCCAGGTGTTTCCATAGTTTCATTCCATTGTTCTGACCAGGTTTTTCATTCTCTTACTTTCCCTCTTACCATGTATGTGTGATGCGTATGTATGCTTTTATGTTAGTTTAGTGATTCTGATTGGCTCAGCGAAAATTGACAGTCATGGTAAATTTCCACACATCGTCAGTTAATCAGATTCACGTTTACATCTATCACTCTGTTGACGCTTTCACCCCGGAATTAGGCACGTATTGACCTTCCAGGTCTGGAGCCAGCTTGTCCAGAACAACAAGTCCACCCATCTCTTAGGGTACCCGTAATCCACATCCAATACTGATCTTTAACACAGAATACTACGCACATACACAGATACACAGTCTCTTCAAGTTGGTTGAGCTCTGATCCTGACAAGGTAAAAAGTTTCCCAAAACATAGAGATAGCATGTGCCTTCCCCATCTGAGGGATGCACCCCATAAATAAATTACATAAATAAATATACAAAGAAATGTAAAAAAGCCAAAATAAATAAATATTTAAATAAATATACATAGAAAAGCAACAAAAAAAAACTAAAATAAATAATAATTTATACATTTATTTCCCTATTTGTGTGTTTTTTTCCACATTTATTTATTTATTCTTTTATTTATTTTTACATTTATTCATTTCTATTTTTATTTATTTCCACATTTATTTATTTTTACATTTATGTATTTTTACATTTCTTTGTCCGTATGGTAATGAGGAGGGCGTGGTTTACCTCAGACATAGCAATCGAGCTCAGAGAGGGCGAAGCGTTGAGGCCACAGTGACACCTTGTGGTGTGGCCGAAAAAGAATAAGTATAGCCTACTGAGGTTGATACTGTCTGAGATGAATGACTAGGTATATGGCCAAAATATTATATCACGGGTCAAGTCATAAGTCATAAGGTTGCCCCTGGACATCAGTTTATGGGGGTAGGCTAAAGACTACCACCGCTTAATAGAAAATAAGTTTGCTTCTGTTGCTGTCAGTATTTTTTTTTTGGAAGATACAATAAAATGCAATTTGCTCAAAAATATGAGGGCACGCGACAGGTGCTGTTTGAATGAGAATGATGCATCTGTGTATGTTTAATGCATGGCGTGTGTGTTTCACCATTTATGGGTTCTCCGTTTATGGGCACATTTGATTTATCTAATTCTGGATATTTCCAGTTGATAACTTAAGCCTAATACGTGTGATTAATAATAAGACCATATCAAGAAAAACCCATAATACTCAGTGATGCTTGACTGTCTACGCGTGAAGTGACGCGACGCGACAAAAAGTTACTACTGTAACCGACGCCTCGTTCTATTTTGGATCTTTGAAATATGCATTGTATTTTAAGCGCTTGTCACATGTTGTGCATGTACAAATAGGAAATATGAATGTGAAGTAGTCGTTTCAAATGCATTGATCAATATGCTTGCGTTGACTTCACTGTAGCCTATGTGCGCTGCTTCCTTTCAGTGTGTTCTGACCGGTAATATACCTATCCAAGTCATTCATCACAGACAGTATCAACGTCAGTAGGCTATACTTGTTCTATCTCGGCCACACCACAAGGTGTCACTGTGGCCTCAGCGCTTCGCCCTCGCCTACTCTGAGCTCAATTGCTTTGTCTGAAGTAAACCATGCCCTCCTCATTACCATACGGACAAAGAAATGTAAAAATAAAGAAATGTAGAAATAAAGAAAAGTAGAAATACATAAATGTAAAAATAAATAAATGTAGAAATGAATAAATGTGGAAAAAATTAAATAGAAATGAATAAATGTATAAATAAATAAAAGAATAAATAAATGTGGGAAAATATACATAAATAAGGAAATAAATGTGTAAATAGTGTTTTTTTTGCTCTTCTATGTATTTTATTAATTTATTTATTTATTTAGGCTTTTTTACATTCCGTTGTATATTTATTTATGTGTTTATTTATTTTTAATTTTGGCAGACTTGGCATTCCATTCTCATGTTCACACGTCATTTCTTTACAGGGAATGGTCATTTCTGTTATTTTTCCACTAACCTATACGATCTGAATGGTTTGGAGTGCTCTCTCCCATCTCACTGCCATCACACTATAGCGGGGCAGAAATGTCATCAAAATTTGTGAAAAAAACCCCAAACAATTTAATGAGTTCCTTTTCTTTGTATTTATAACATAAATCTTTGAGTTATCACACAAGCAACAGTGATGTCTTTCTGAATATCTGCATTGGAACAACAGAAAAAAAGAAGTTACTGAGTAATTTTCATAGGCACATTCTGTTTTTGCTCTATCAAAGAAAACAGAAAAAAGAACAACCACTGCTTCTCCGAGCAACACTGTGTTTTATTCCTCAAAGATTCAATATATTTAAACAAATCAGATGAGTAAATTATTTATTTAAGCTACCCATTCATAAATACAGTCGTTTGCCAAGTTAAATAAATTAGCACTTTGAACGAATCAGTTGAATTCAACTCACTCCATGAGGCTCCATGATGGCGTCCTCAGCTGTGGTTGAGGAGATCCTACTGAACCTGCCTGAACATCAGGTGGTGCAAGTCTGTCGGCTGGTGTGTCGTGAGTGGAAGGAGCTGGTGGACAGTACTGCACACTGGAGAGAGCGCTGTCGGAGAGAGGGGATCCAGCCCTGTGTTCATACAATATTTTTTTTTAATTAACATTTGCACCAGATTTTTTCCCATGATGTTCTTTTTAGATGGTCTTCAAGGATGGGAGATTGTATGCAATGGAGGTGACCAATGGGCGGTTGAGGAAAATAGGAAACCATTTCTGGAAGACACAGTCACCAAATGTTATGTAACCTCTTATGGGTACGTTTGATATTTTAGATCCTTCAAAAAATATTCAATCAATCAGCAAGCCAATCTACATAATAAATCACCCATAAACTTTGTCCTCAGGTCATGTTTGAAGCGACTGCAGATTGATTTGAAGAAAGAAAGAAGGTTATAGTGTTGCTTTCATGGATCAACTGCAACCTCACATCAAAATAACACCTATTTTATGCTACAGGATCTTAGCTGGTGAATTTCATATCAAAGGTGATTAATTCTTGTGAATGACCTGTCCATCTGGTCACATGTGCATTATGCTGGAATTGTGCTTGGTATGAGAATCCAAAGTGATATGATGTTAATTTTTTAATGTTATTGGCAGATAATTTTGTATTTTGTACTTTCCCATCCCGCTCCTGCCTCTATTTTTTCCATGTTTCATGTGAAGTCTCAGTTCTACACAATAAAGGTAACAAAAATACGTATTTCTTTATGTAATATTTTAATGTAATTAAAGGGATCGTTCACCTAAAAAATTTTAATTCTGTCATCATTTACTCACCCTCATGTCTTTCCAAACCCATATAACTTTCTTCTGTGGAACATAAAAGAAGATATTTTGAAAATTAAAGTTTCAAAATTGTGTTTTTGTCCATACAATGAAAGTCAGAGGGGTCCATTGTTGTTTGGACTCATCAACTTTCAAAACATAATTTGTGTTCTTCAGAATAAAGAAATTCATACAGGTTTGGAGTGACATAATGGTGAGTAAATGACCGCATTCTCATTTTGAGGTGAACTGTCACTTTAAGAACACAGAACTAGCGTTCAACACAAATCAGGTTCTAATATGAAAGGCCAGTTTGTTCAAAGGAAGACTTTTATTTGATGTTTGTCTGGTGCAGGCCCTTGGCCTGATTGTGGAGGTGAGTATCAGATTTGTGTAGAATTGCTTGATCAGAGGAAAAACCTTTCAGCCTGAGAAAGTTATATTTTCACCTTAGAACAGGGAGACGTGGTGTCAAGTGAGTAGAATAGGCCTAATACTGACAGTCCAGTTATTATTCCTCTGTAATCAAACTAATAGTCAAAGCTTAACTGTCCATGTGTTTGTTTTGCTTTATTTCAGATTACCCACGTCTTTAATAATAATGGATGTGGAGTTGGGTTTCTTCGTTTCACTCACGGTGGGAAACATTCTATCTCATTCATTCAAAAGCGCGCAGAACATGCAGGAGCGAGAGGACGCCCATCATTTGGGTTACGCAATTTTTAAACGGTATTATGCAGGAATGAGAGTATAGTCATATCGGCCTAGAAAATCGCAACTTTTTATTTTCCGTCGGTTTTAGTACACAATAACTAAGAGTCAAGTCTTAAATAGGAAAAATATACAAACTCTTTGGTCATTTTTTTGAGTGAGATGCTAACAGTCTAATCAGATTCAATGATCTATGCTAAGCTATGCTTAAAGTGCTACCGCCAGACCCGGAGATCGGCTGAATGGATTCGAAAACGGAAAAACTCAACCATTTAACTCTAGGGGAGTTGGAAAATGAGCATATTTTCAAAAAAAGTGGATGTTCCTTACATCTCCTTACTATAGCATATTACAATATTGTTCGTTCCGAGATTCTTCACGTAGATTTGCATGAAATGCTTGGTGCTTTCTGGCGAGTGTGTCTGAGATTCGGTTCTGGGTTCGAATCCACCATCTTATATATTTTTTTTCCTCATTAAAACCAAAGGTGTTCATCAGTGATTCTGTATCAAGAGCAGGGACACGTTTGTTTACATTTTATTTTGTGATTTAACCGAAAATTACATATTGTGCCTTTAATTACTGCATGTTTATGTAATATTCTGAGCTTGCATTCACAGCTTTTAATTCATTTTGAGGAATACTGAATCTCTTTGTGTGCAAGTGAGGAATAAATGCATGCTTTACATTTAGTCTAGAAATACAGTGCACTGTAAAATCATGTTTACACAGCGCACACAACGCCTTCGCATCTCACTCCCGATTTCTATCAACATGGGGACAGGAAAGATGTCAGTCAATAAATGGGAAAACAAAGTAACTTGCTTTACTTATTTGAAAAAATTGCTTTGATATGTTTTGTAAATATAAAAGTACTGCATAAAAATGTAATCTGATTACGTAGCTCGGGTTGCTTGTAATGCATTACCCCCAAGATTGCTTGCAGACTGCAAATCAACAAATGCTTGTTTTGCCTCATAGTAAGAAGACGCAATCAGCAGACAGTGACTACCGTCACCAAGGGACGCATACACGGCTGCTGTTCATGGGGTACAGTTCTGCATTTAATACTATCTTACCCAGCAGATTGTTCTCCAAGATGTCTGACCTAGGCATATAGCACAGCATTTGCACAGTCAGTGAGAATGGGCCCGCATCATACCTCTGGCTGTGTGCTGAGCCCATTTCTCTACTCTCTGTATACTCATGACTGTTTACCTTATGTTTGTATCTTATAACATTAACACCATTATCAAATTTGCGGATGACGAGACCATTGTGGGGTGGGTTGATCACCAGACTCTATGAGTCTGCTCACATGAGGTACAGAGACTGACTGTGTAGTGCACAGAGAATAATCTGACTCTAAACAAAAAGAAAACAAAAGAACTATTAATTTAAAAAGGAAACAGTTTCCACCACAAGATTCATGAACATGTTCTATTCTAAAGCTGTCACCATACTGAACTCTGAACTGAAAACACACACTCCAACGACAATATATCCTTGACATGCGAGAACCGTTTATGTGCAATAACATTATGAGCACTTTATTTCATTTACATGCAATATCGCCTTTGTTTGTAATAAATGCACTTTTAACTATTCTTTAACTGTATACATTGACAAGTCCATAATTTTGTTGGATGTTTGTACAATGACAATATAATCTAATCTAATGTCATTTATTCGCTTCTATTGTGCCTCAACCACAACGGATGGGATGGATTGATATTGCCCATATGATATTTGCTTACTTTAGTCCTTCAACCGATCGGACCACAAGAGGTGTGATCAACTTTATGTTATGGAAATGTAGAAATTAAAGCTATAGCTCCAATCTCCTCCCAAAAATCCTGGAAAAAGTCTGTCACTCAGAGAAGCTGTCAATCTCAGCTGTCAATCATGATGTCACCACCCCCCTTTATAGTATCAAATAACTAACTAAAAGTAAACTTATTTAAAAAACGAACACTTGAAATGAAATCCTTGTGATAAAAACTGCCTACAATGACAGAAACCAACTTTGGGAAAAAAATTATTTGAAGTGTAATTTGATTGTTTAGTTTGTCTCACGTCCATTAGAATACACGGAGGGGCGGGGGTTATGAACTATACTGGGACCAACCATTGGGGGCGATCGAGGCGCGTAGGAAGGCCTCTGTTTCTGACAGGCATGCTACAGGCTTGTATCAAACATGTCCGAGAGATCGAACGAGTTGGAAAGAAACGGTTCTTGATTCTGTACTGGTGATCCGAAAACCGCTGTACGTTCAGGAAGTACACGCATACTCAGCTCATCGGATCATCGGTTCTCAGTATCGAACATGTCCGAAAGAAACGGTTCGTTCGGATTCGAGAACTGTTAACTCGAGAATCGCTGTACGTTCAGTAGTAGACGCGCATGTCAGTATCAGCTGCTTGTGAGTTCTCATCATAGACTTTAAAAAATATGGACGTAATGTCCATAACGTCACCCATAGGATTCTGAAGAGCAGTTTTGAAGCGTAAAGTAGGGACGAGATCGCCATTGCCATCTTGGCAGCGCGTCATCGCACGTCACTCCCGGATAATAGAAAATGGCCAAAGAGACGGGACGTGGGTGGAGCCGAGGTGACGCAATGACCAGGCCCGTCGCGACAAGGCAGGCAAACCAAGCAATTGCCGAGCTAGCCTGGGGCCCCAAGAAAACGACAGGTTAAGAATAAAATGAAACGACAAACTGTGTGAGCGCCCCTTTGATAGTCAATGCAGTAAAGTGCAATGACACTGTTATCGGGATCCCCCTTAAGGGGGCCCCTCTCAGTAGTCGCTGACAGCAGCCAGCCAACCACGCGATCTCTGCTGCCGGCAAAATACAAAACCTCCTCGGCAGTTATCATGAAGCGGAATTATGCTTCAGGAAGCCAGAAAAGAAAAAAGAAAGAAAGAGGAGGATAAGAAAAAACAAGATAGTGGTAAGTGATAAATGACACTGGATAAAATAGCTCTACTTGTCTTGTACAAAAATGGTGTAAGTTTGCAGCAGGTAGGCTAGAAAAAATATGTTTATGTTAGCTATCGTTACCTGCCTGACGGCAAATGCTGCTTGTAACGAACAGTTAGTGCAACTTTTTTTTCGAACGGACGGAATATGGTTACATACTGTAATATGTTTTTTAACGGGATAAGGAAGACGCAGATCTGTTCCAGAATCACTGTTTATCGTATCTAATGGCATGCCATTGCTATAGCTTTGTAATAGGTTTTGATGAAAGTGGCATAGCATGCTATATTAACTATTATTATAAACATTATTTAACCAGAAAGAGGCAGAGGAACATGATTTTTTTCAGAGCTTATCTTAATGTGTGTCGGGATATACGGTAGTGACAGTTTATGCAAATATGACATTATTTTTATAAGTTACCTATGGATCTTGAACAATTACTTTATTCTGTGGCAATTTTTACACTGTTACATGTTGAAGTACAGTATCAGGACAACCCACATGTTTTACTGGTACTGTTTATTAACTATTTAACAAGGTACTATAGTCATCTGTTGCAACTTTATAATAACCATCCAGATAATGTTTATAGACAGTTTACAAACCAACTAGTAACCCTTAACTAAGTGTTAGGAATATCTGGTCCGTCTATCTATGTAATGTTTATAATGTTTAAAAAAATGTTTCTTAAAGGTTTACAAACATTTTTAATGATACAGTGGTGTTTTTTTGCAAATGAAATTTTGGGTATCTATACTTTACTGGAGTAATTATTTTTCAGCCTACTTTTTACTTCTACTCCTTACATTTTCAAACAATTATCTGTACTTTCTACTCCTTACATTTTAATAATAGCCTCGTTACTCCTTTTCCATTTCGGCATGTTTTCATTCCGGCTTGTCGTCAAAAAAAAAAAACTATCCAGATAAATCGCGCCATGCGGATTGAGTGAATTTGATTGTGGTTGGATGAGAAGGATAAACACAAACCATTCTGACACCCTATTGGGTTGTAGGCGATCAATCACGCCTGCACCTGCACAAATCACACACCATGCTGCCAGATAGGGCGGGTTCTCGCCGACGAGCACGCACTTTCAGCGATCAGCAGGCAGACGTGCTCATTTATGACTTTAGCCGGGTTTTTAGCCTATGTTTTTAGCGCGATAACTCGTAGCTGTATATTCCAGTGATCGCTATGCCAGTGGCATAAATACACAGTAAGTTGTATCTACAGTAAAGAGTGGGAGAGTGACTCAACTCTCAAACGTGAATTACACCTGTGACTCAAAGACTCTTTATAAATATAACCATGACTCCAGTCCATCATCATATATACACACACTTAGGACATCTGCAACTCAACCCCGACAGCTGTTGAAAGAGGTTTAAATCAACCATTAATACATTTTGAATGCTAAGTGCATGTGCCATGTACTTCACGAAAGACATGCTGTAGTTTTGTCAAAGGAAAGTGCAACACAAAGGTAAGAGCATTGTTGTTATTTTTTGTTGGCGGATTATTGTACAGTATCAATGAATTACGCATTTTGGCAGTGGTGTGTGCATTAAAGCTGTAGTCTACAATGTTGAAAATCAGTCGAGAAAGCCTGAATTTTTAAAAAACTCATCCCGCCCCTCCACACGCACACCCCTCCCCTCTGTGCGTCACTCCAACAACAACGTCACTCAGTCAAGCGCTTGAGTAAACATCGGAACAGAGATGTACCATGTGCTTAGTCGCTTCAATCTAATGACCGCGCTAATGACACATCATATGTAAAGTTGACTTTCGACACTTGAACAGTTGCTTCATCAACAATTCAATGTCACCATTGTCGTAACAAAATAGCTCAGAGGCACACGTTTGAGTTCACGCCCACGCAAGATTAGCAACACATGCAATGTTCTATCGGCTCGAACAGAAAACCGCTAACGTTAGGACTATTGAAACAGTCAAGCACTTCAAGAAATATAATTACTTTGACCCGTGATAGGCGATGCTAAACGGCTAACATTCCAATGCCGACCGGCAGCATGATCATGTTGTCAGACTGATAAAAAGCTATTTATGTAATACACCACACCATAAAAGTATAAATAAATGCATACCTGCTCAACAAAAAGTCAGCGTCGGTTTTAAGTCCAAGGTTTCTCTGAAGCTTCCTCAAACGGGCAACGGTGGACCCTATATTGATTCGGCTTTGAGTCCGGCGTTCTTCACTTTTTTTTTTTTAAATCTCTGCTCTTTCCTCAATTGACTTTCTCTTTCTTCCAACCTTGATTGTTCGGGCGAGCAGGAGCCGCTTTCTGATGTCTGTTTGTTGGTTTGTCGGCCGGACAGCTTACATTGGTCAATATCTCTGCGGGTGTACACCCAATAGAGTGAATGGATTTTTTTCATTCTTTTTTCTCTTCATATTGTTAGGATTGTACTGTAGAACCATAACCAGCATCTAAACGAGGTTATTAATAATGAACAATCTTTGAAATCGTAGACCATAGCTTTAACGTGTGAAATGCCTGTTAATTACATTGCTTTTTCCAATCTCTATAGGCCTATTAGGCACTTTTTGCACATAAATTGGCTTCTTACTGTTGACATTGAAAATGATGCATGTGTTTTTCTGAGGGATTGTCGTTTTGACAGTTTCTACCTGGACATATACTATATAGTCATATTTGATCCGTTTTACTGGGAAATAGATTATTATTTTTTTATCATCAATGTTATGTTTTAAGGAGATAAAATGGTAACTTACTTATCAACCTTGATTGGTATGGCAATAAAATATCACATTATTTTGACAGTTAAAGTTTTTTTTTTCTTGGAGTGACTAACTTAGTTGCCTATAAGTATTGTAAAGGTGCAAAAAGTCAAAATTCAGAGGCATGTTATCAATAACTGTTTATATATATATATATATATATATATATATATATATATATATATATATATATATATATATATATATATATATATATATATATATATATATATATATATATATATATATATATATATATATATATATATATATATATATATATATATATATATATATATAATGTTCATTTGGTGAGTTTTGGGGCTGGAAATCTTTATATTATATGCAACCATTGACAGCCATAACATTTTTCCCCTACTATGGCAGTCAATGGTTGCATATAATCTGCTTGGTTACAAACATTCTTAAAAATATCTTCATAACAAAGAAACTCATACCGGTTGGAACAACTTGAGGGTGAGTAAATGATGACAGAATTTTCAACTACCCCTTTAATGGCATTTTTTCCCCTTACATTACTTTTACTTTTATACTTTAAGTAGTTTTGAAACCAGTACTTTTACACTTTTACTTGAGTAAAACGCTTGAGTTGATACTTCAACTTCTACAGAAGTCTTTTTAAACCCTAGTATCTATACTTCTACTTGAGTAATGAATGCGAATACTTTTGACACCTCTGGTTGTCAATATAGTTTAAGATGTGTTTTTTGTTTTATTTTCATTTTTTTAACTCAAAATTAAAACTTTTAAATTGTGGAAATTGGTCTTCATTATTTTGCTATGTTTGATTTGCATATGTTGTTGTTTTGCTTTAAATACAAAATTCTGATTAAGTCCTAAATTATTTTTATTCATATTTTAATATAAACTAATTTATTTAATGTTCACTGCTAAATATAACAAACATAATGTTTACTTTCTAAAATGTATGGAATGTTACATTGGTAGTTGAACTGTATGGTCAAGAAACAAACAAAAGGCAGAGGCCCTCAAAATGCAGATTTTAAACCTACTGCTAATTTTTCATGTCATAAACCGTAAAAGCTAAGTATACCACTTCGATATGATTATTTCAAGTTATTTTTAATAGATGTAATATTTATTTAACTTTAATAAATAATTTACATTTTCTATTTATTTCTTAGTATACTGCTTTGATACGATTTTATTTATTTTTGTATTAATGCTTGAATAACAAACTTAAGGGAATACATATAGAAACATAAACAATGAAAATGCATACAGAAAATAATAATTGTAATCAAATCATAAATTGCTAGGACATAGCTGTATTAATACAATAACATAAAAACAACTAGATTAAAAAGTTTGTCGAGACAAACTTTAAGTTGGCTTGGGAAGTTGACCAGAAGGTTTGAAAAAGCTTTTTAAAAAGTTTAAAATTTTCAGTTTAAAGTAGTTTAAAAGGTTGACTGTTTTGAAGTTAATACAGTCTATCAGAAGATAGATAGATAGATAGATAGATAGATAGATAGATAGATAGATAGATAGATAGATAGATAGATAGATAGATAGATAGATAGATAGATAGATAGATAGATAGATAGATAGATAGATAGATAGATTAACACAGTTTACCCAGCTCTAGTATGATTTACCCCAGTTTACCCAGCTCTAGTATGATTTACCCCAGTTTACCCCGCTCTAGTATGATTTACCCCAGTTTACCCAGTTCTAGTATGATTTACCCCAGTTTACCCAGTTCTAGTATGATTTACCCCAGTTTACCCAGCTCTAGTATGATTTACCCCAGTTTACCCCGCTCTAGTATGATTTACCACAGTTTACCCCGTGCTAGTATGATTTACCCCAGTTTACCCCGCTCTAGTATGATTTACCACAGTTTACCCCGTGCTAGTATGATTTACCCCAGTTTACCCAGTTCTAGTATGATTTACCCCAGTTTACCCCGTGCTAGTATGATTTACCCCAGTTTACCCAGCTCTAGTATGATTTACCCCAGTTTACCCCGCTCTAGTATGATTTACCACAGTTTACCCCGTGCTAGTATGATTTACCCCAGTTTACCCAGTTCTAGTATGATTTACCCCAGTTTACCCCGCTCTAGTATGATTTACCCCAGTTTACCCAGCTCTAGTATGATTTACCCCAGTTTACCCAGCTCTAGTATGATTTACCCCAGTTTACCCCGCTCTATTATGATTTACCCCAGTTTACCCCGCTCTAGTTTACCCTGTGCTAGTATGATTTACCCCAGTTTACCCAGTTCTAGTATGATTTACCCCAGTTTACCCAGCTCTAGTATGATTTACCCCAGTTTACCCAGCTCTAGTATGATTTACCCCAGTTTACCCAGCTCTAGTATGATTTACCCCAGTTTACCCCGCTCTAGTTTACCCTGTGCTAGTATGATTTACCCCAGTTTACCCAGTTCTAGTATGATTTACCCCAGTTTACCCAGTTCTAGTATGATTTACCCCAGTTTACCCAGCTCTAGTATGATTTACCCCAGTTTACCCAGTTCTAGTATGATTTACCCCAGTTTACCCCGCTCTAGTTTACCCTGTGCTAGTATGATTTACCCCAGTTTACCCAGTTCTAGTATGATTTACCCCAGTTTACCCAGCTCTAGTATGATTTACCCCAGTTTACCCAGTTCTAGTATGATTTACCCCAGTTTACCCAGCTCTAGTATGATTTACCCCAGTTTACCCCGTGCTAGCATGATTTACCCCAGTTTACCCCGTGCTAGTATGATTTACCCCAGTTTACCCCGTGCTAGTATGATTTACCCCAGTTTACCCCGCTCTAGTATGATTTACCCCAGTTTACCCCGCTCTAGTATGATTTTATTTTGGTTTAGATTAGAAATATTAGATAGATCGGAAGTTTGAGTCTCAGTTGATTAGAAATAGTAGTTCATAGAATGGCAGCTTCTTTGAGTCTAATGGGCTTCAGTGTTTAGATTTGAATTTTTGTCAGTTGGAGTTTGAACAGTCTTGGCTCATCTGAACATTCCGTCAATGAAAGTCAATGGGATTTTTTTGAGTTTTGATCGTCATTTTTAGGAAAACCGTGAGTCGGATCAGTTAGAAAAGATATAGCATACCGAGTCAGACTAGTTTGAAGGTCTGAGCCGAGTTTGGAGTATGTGGAGTTAAAGCTCTAGGAGGAGATAGAGTTGTAAATTTGAGTAAGAAATATAATAATAATAAAAATAAGTTTAAATAGGATTTCAGTAAGTTGGCTCTCCCAAGCCAACTTAATTACAAGGACGGATTTAAATGCATAGATTGTGTTCAAATCTTAGGGTTTTCTTATTCTTTATGTAATTTAAAAAGCGAGTTTAATTCAATTTCAAAGTGGGTGTAGGATGGAATACCGTTTGCAATTTTTTACTTATGAATGTATTTTCCATATAAATAAATAAATAAATAACAATATACTCCAGGGGTTTGATACGATTATTTCAACTACTCCCTTGTTATGCGTGACGGTTGGGTGACGTATATACGCTCGGGCGCTCCACTAGTGGAGGTGACGTATTTCCGCTCTTGAGTGGAGCTCCACTCGCAAGCTGTGTCCCAATTCGGGGGCTGCATCCTTCAAAGGCCGCATTTGAAGGCCGATTGCGTCACCGCAGCGCGACGAAGGCTGTCTCAATTCGAAGGAGCCTTCAAATGCAGCCTGCCGTCCCTGTTGCCAAGTCCCCGTTTTTTCAGCCGAATTAGACCACTTTTAAGTTGTTGCCGCGGGTGAAAAATTATTTCCGCGGGTTTGTTTCTACCCCATAAGTACGATTTCGCCGCTCCAACACCCCCAAACGTACAACTGCAGTGGAGAATTCGGCCGCTCGATGGAGAAAATCGCATTGGGAGTTTTGGACTACTTTTGTTGCAGAGACCTGGCAACCCTACCCACCGTCTTTCTCCCCGGCCGCGAAGGATAGAACCAACCAGAACAAGTGGATCCTTCGCAGTGTATTCCTCTGCCCATCCCGCGGCCGAGGAACACTTATACATGTAAGTAGCCTGTTGTGTTTTAATTTACTAAAATAACCAACGAAACGTTTTAAAAGCCGGTGGTCTTTATTTCTGTGTTACCACGGCACAGCTTTATTCGTTAGGTGATCTGATGTAATATTTCGTTTTGTTATGGATCAAGTTACTTTTAGCAGCTTTATTAAAATGAGGCAGCAAATTAGTATTTATTTACCAGGCCGGAAAAATCGAGAATATAGAATTTGAGTATCTATAAATATGATTTCTGGAGTATTTTGTATGTTTGTAGGCTACTGATGCATCATATTTTTAATTTTTCTTAAGATTGCACCCCTGCCTTGCAGGTAAAAAAAGTAAACTTATTACAACTTAAAAAATAAATAAAAAGTATGCAAGTTAATAGACACATCTTTTCTGAAATGTATTGTGCTGTTGTGTTTGTTGTTGACAGACATGTTTGTTTTCTCTGCCTTAGGATTGAAAGTGTCCTGGGACAGGTGAGGGAGTGGGAAACTTGGCCATGGTTTGTCTTCATGATTGAGGTGTTGGGACAACCCCACTGTCCTCATTGCCTCCATCCCTGAGGACACACCAGGGCCAAGTTCAGCAGTGGATGACCAAGATGAGGAGCAACTCCAGCCAAGAGGAGACGAGACGAGAGGATGAGCTGATGGAGATACTGAGGGAGGACAGGAAGTTTCAGCGAGAGACAGAGGACAGCAGGGAGAGAATGGACTGATTGTTTTCTCTTCTTGAGAGATTGTTGAGAACTAAAATTTTGGTTTTGTAAATTAAAATGTGTAAATGAAATATTACCGTTCTACACATTATTTTTGTTATGCAAGTTATAATTTGTTAATAAAATAAATAATTCTGTACATTTATTTTTGTCATGTCAATTAATTTGTAAATGAAAAAATAAATTGTTCTATACATTTTTATTTACAGTACTTTTTACAACTATTTACATAAGTTATGTTTAAGATTAGAAAAACTAAATACATTTTAAAATTAACTGTACATAACAGATGGAAGAAAATGTTTTTCTGTAGTCTTTTATTGAGCTGGGCTTTATTGACCCTGGTGAAGCCTCTGTCAGCGGGACATCATCTGGATCAGTGCATTTTCCACTGTCTACCAACAGGTTTGCAGTGCTGACTTATTCGACGGCTGCCATGTCGCTAAGATGTTTTCAGAAAGAGGGAAGAATAAATTAAATTAACTCACATCCTCAAAGCAAACAACAAAATATTTTAACATGCATAACTGTTCTATGAGCTGAACTCTGCAGGACAGCGGCCCTCCAAGACCAACGGTGCCTATCCCTGATCTATAAGACATATTTCTAGTGTATTTTATTTTTAGATTCTTTTTTAAACGATAACTTATATCAAAATGTAATATCCATGTGTTAAAAGTCAGTTTTTCATAAAACCACAATATTTGCCTCTGAGATGAAGTTGAATAAAAATCTGAGGTACTTCACAATTATACTCAAATACAGAGTAAATGTATTTCGTTACATTATTTGTAATATTTAGCAACTGTTGACAGCTGACGTTGAAGAGAACTGAAATGAACATTTATACTGGACTTTAAAGTTATATTCAACTGCCTAAAAACAAAACAGCTAAAGATGTTTACCTCGGCCCATTTATGTGCATAATAAAGAGTATAAACTATATAAAATCATATGTTGGTAACATATTAGTCAACGTTTTATTTTTATCAGTACATACATTAGATTACTGGAGTAAATTGAAACCCAATACTTGCATTTAAAAGTGTAATCTGGCAATTTCTCTTAAAAAATCTGACGTCGCGGCGCGCAATGAATTCTGGGTTAGGCAAGGCTGCGAAGCATCCATCCAACTATCCTTCATTTCATGGGAAAAGAAGGACGCATTTGCAGGCCATATTTTGAAGGAGCCTTCGAAGGACCTACGAATTGGGACGGCCTTCGTCGCGCTGCGGTGACGCAATCCGCTATACCTTCCACTGTAAACGAGTCTCGGTGCGTCCTTTGAAGGCTGCGTCGGCCGCGCACTTCAAAGGACACGGCCTTCAAAGGACGCAGCCCTTGAATTGGGACACAGCTGCAGAAACCAGAAGCAGATTATAGAGCAGATTATAGTGCTGCTGCAATAAGAGTCCTTACCGCTGGTTAGAAGAACGATGTCTGACATAACTAATGCGAAGGTAGCTACTTTTATTTGCGTTTCAGTTTCATTTATTGTAACATCGTCGTGCTATGAGACGTACCTTCCGTGTTTACACCCATAGGTCCAGACGCACAAAAGTGTAAAATAAAGGACCAATGTCTTATCAAAAAACAAGCAAGGGTCAGTCAGAGAGCGGGCACATTGTTGCTTCGAGGCAACGCAGATCAGACGAAGTCAGTTAAGTTGCACTGAGAACTAACATTAAACTGGCCTAGACATAATGCAGAAATTGACTTATTTGCTGCTGAAAATACAGTTTAAGATGGTAGATGTGTTTTGTAGCACAAGTTTCTAGCTTGTCCAATGGTCGGGATGACGTCAAAACCCGGAAGACCGGTTTTTTCCATCCAGTTTATGAGTACAATAAAGCTTGTGGTGAACATAACTTTACGATAATTTGGCGTTTTGTTCTACAAAGTCAACTACACACTTAAACCGAGAGGCGATTTTTGACGCAGTTATTTTTATATTTGAAAATTTAGGTTTCTAATTAGTAGACAGAGTATCTTAAAGTTATGTTTACCTCAGGCTTATTAGTCTTCCGGGTTTTGACGTCATTCCTGCACCACTCTTAAAGGGGCTATATGCGTTTTTCTGAAATTTAAACTCGCAACTGACACCTGTGGCCAAAAAACAGAACTGCTCTCATTTTCTGCTCGCTCTCGCAGCGGTGGTGACGTCACATCCGCAGACAGCGCGGGAAAAGACTACCGCCAGAAAATAGGAAAAATAGGATACAGGCTTATAGGTGCACCCACTGTGAGCGGACAAGGTGTCAGTATGCTCATCAGGAGATGTTTGAGTCATAAATGGTAAAATAAAAAGGCTATTGTTACGTTTATTTTGGGGAAAAAGTTGCATATAGCCCCTTTAACCATCCATCAGCAGCAGGTCAAACAGGCTTAAAGTGGGCAAACTATTTTTCAGAACATTGTAGCTGATTATGACCAGTTAGAAACCAACATTGTAGCTGATTATGACCAGTTAGAAACCAGCAACCATGTTCTACAGCTGGATTTTCCAAATGGAGTAGAACTGAAGGTCATTTTTCTTCCTCTGTCAGTGCACAGGTCAGCAGCCAGATGTTCCTCTAGCTGTGGTTGAGGAGATCCTACTGAACCTGCCTGAACATCAGGTGGTGGGAGTCTGTCGGCTGGTGTGTCGTGAGTGGAAGGAGCTGGTGGACAGTACTGCACACTGGAGAGAGCGCTGTCGGAGAGAGGGGATCAAGCCCTGTAATGCGTCCAGACCCCCAGAGGACTGGCGCCAGTTTTACTTTCTAAGTAGAAGACGACGAAACTTGATTAAGAATCCCAGAGCTGATGGTGAGCCACATAATAAAGACAATACATGTCAGTATACAGTACATCCGGAAAGTATTCACAGTACATCCGGAAAGTATTCACAGCACTTCACTTTTTCCACCTTTTTTTGTGTTACAGCCTAATTCCAAAATGGATTAAATTCAGTATTTTCCTCAGTTCTATAAACAATACCCCATAATGACAACATGAAAGAAGTTTGTTTGAAATCTATGCAAATAAATATATGTATGAAAAAAAAATCACATGTACATAAGTATTCACAGCCTTTGCCATGACACGCCAAATTTAGCTCAGGTCAGAGTCCTGCACGGGTGACCCGAGAAAATGAAACGGGTGAAAAACATCCTAACTGTGTCAGATATGGATGCTGGTCGGGTTGGACAAGGGAGAAACATGGGTCTAAACACGGGTTTAAAACAGTCACATACAAACGAATATATATGTATATTGTAGATGTGTTCCTAAAAAATGTATGCATATTTTCTACAATTTATCTACAAAAATATGCCTTGCCTGTATTTCAAGTTGATAAAATAATTTCAAATCCATATCTGTTTATTTGTGCGCGCGCCCTCCCAGGAGAATCACAACCATCTGCACTCGTCGAGATGGATCCTGAGGAGTTGAAGAAAAGATTGGATAGCCGCAAATGTGGAACTTCATCGCTGAGGAAGCACGCAGATAACTGTGGTAACAAACTTAGCACACGCAGTTCTATCGAACAGTATTTTTTAAAAAGGGGACAGAACTGAATGTGCCTTGTAGAGATGATAAGTACACATAACCGTCTTTGACAGCTCGGCTGAAGTTGTCCTTGTGTTAATGGTCGTGTACTTAGTTAACTTCAGTATGCTGGCAATAAACATTTTTGTAAGTGTGTATAATGTGATATGCTAAACTGATTTTTTTTTCGGGTGCGGGTCGGGTGTCGGTTATATTTTAAGCGGGTCGGGTTGAGTGCGGATTTTAATTAGTGCTGTTGTCGGAAAACGGGTCGGATGCGGTTTTAAGCACTGCGGGTACGGGCGGGTGCGGATTTACAAAATCGGACCCATGCAGGACTCCGGCTCAGGTGCATCCTGTTTCCACTGATCATCCTTGATGTTTCTACAACTTGTTCGGAGTCCACCTGTGGTAAATTCAGTTGATTGGACATGATTTAGAAAGGTACACACCTGTCTATATAAGGTCCCACAGTTAACAGTGCATGTCAGAACACAAACCAAGCCATGAAGTCCAAGGAATTGTCTGTAGACCTCAGAGACAGGATTGTATCGAGGCACAGATCTGGGGAAGGGTACAGAAAAATGTCTGCAGCATTGAAGGTCCAAAAGAGCACAGTAGCCTCCATCATCCATAAATGGAGGAAGTTTGGAACCACCAGGACTCTTCCTAGAGCTGGCCGCCCAAACTGAGTGAACTGAGCGATCGGTGGAGAAGGGCCTTAGTCAGGGCCTTAGTCAGGGATGAGACCAAGAACCTGATGGTCACTGATAGAGCTCCAGCATTTCTCTGTGGAGAGAGGAGAACCTTCTCTGCAGCACTCCACCAATCAGGCCTGTATGGTAGAGTGGCCATACGGCACATGACAGCCCGCCTGGAGTTTGCCTAAAGACTCTCAGACCCTGAGAAAAAAAATAATCTGGTCTGATGGAACAAAGATTGAACTGTTAGGCCTGAATGACAAGCGTCATGTCTGGAGGAAACCAGGTACTGCTCATCACCTGGCCGATACTATCCCTACAGTGAAGCATGGTGGTGGCAGCATCATGCTGTGGGGATTTTTTTCAGCGGCAGGAACTGGGAGACAAGTCAGAGACATCATTGATGAAAACCTTCTCCAGGGCGCTCTGGACCTCAGACTGGGGCGAAGGTTAATCTTCCAACAGGACAATTACCCTAAGTACACAGCCAAGATAACAAAGGAGTGGCTACAGGACACCTCAGTGACCCAGCCCAGAATTGAACCCGATTGAACATCTCTGGAGAGATCTGAAAATGGCTGTGCACTGACGCTTCTCATCCAACCTGATGGAGCTTGAGAGGTCCTGCAAAGAAGAGTGGGAGAAACTGCCCAAAAATAGGTGTGCCAAGCTTGTAGCATCATACTCAAAAAGACTTGAGGCTGTAATTGGTGCCAAAGGTGCTTCAACAAAGTATTGAGCAAAGGCTGTGGATACTTATGTACGTGTGATTATTATAATTTTTTTTAAACAAATTTGCTAAGATTTCAAACAAACTTCTTTCACGTTGTCATTATGGGGTATTGTTTGTAGAATTTTGAAGAAAATAATTAATTTGATCCATTTTGGAATAATGTTGTAACACAAAATGTGGAAAAAGTGAAGCGCTGTTAATCATTTCCGGATGCACTGTAAAAAAAGGAATGTTTGCACCAATTGTTTTCTGATGTTCTTTTTTAGATGGTCTTCAAGGATGGAAGATTCTACGCAATGGAGGTGACCAATGGGCGGTCGAGGAAAATAGGAAACCATTTCCGGAAGACACAGTCACCAAATGTTTTGTAACCTCTTATGGGTACGTTTGACATTTTAGATCCTTCAAGAAAATTCAATCAATCAGCAAGCCAATCTACATAATAATCACCCATAAACTTTGTCCTCAGGTCATGTTTGAAGCGACAGCTGATTGATTTGAAGAAAGAAGGTTATAATGCTGCTTTCATGGATCAACTGCAACCTCATATCAAAATATCCGACTGGTGAGTGTTCACTCAAACACCCATTTCATGCTACAGGATCTTAAGTGTTGAATTTCATATTTTATGTGATGATTTTTTTGTACATGACCTGTCCATCTGTGTCAGATATGCCTTGTTGCAATATGACGTTCTTATTTATATTTTACATTTGTTATTTGTATTACTATTATTGCAGTAATCTGAATAAAGTGTAATTTCTTGTTAAAGGGGACCTATTATGCAAAATTCACTTTTACATAGAGTCTGAAAATAAATGTCTCAGCAGTGTGTGTACACAGCAGTGTGTGTCTCCTCGCCAGAGCATTTAACAGCAGCATTACAAAGAAATGCCTTCTTATTAAAGCTACTAAAGGTATTCAATCAAGAGAAGTGAGTGAATTTCTGTCGACATCACAATTGTTCTGTCTTTGGTGCAAAAAGTAGCTGAAAACTGCCCATTTAGTTGTCTTTATCGTATTGACCTAATCTTTGTCGTCTTCTATCTTATCTAGCTCTGCCGGTGTTCATTTTTTGTGCCGCTTTTTGTCATTCAACTGTTTGTCTTCTCGAAGTCTTCTACTTCGTCTTGTGCCTGGGCCCATTTAAAAAAATTGCCATATTCACCGTACAAATTAAACGATATGCAAAAATCATCCATTTAGCCTACCTAAATAAACGTTTTAATATATGTCTCTCACTCTGTTTGCAGGCGTAACTGTGTTACTATGGTTACCAATGTTTATAGTGGCGTATTAATTTCGAATTGTAATCAAACTGACTGGAACTACCTGTGCATTAAACGGTTTTACTGCACACCTTCCAGCTAATCAGAATCGAGTATTTAAACAGACCAAGGTATAAATAGCAGTAGAAACTGTATATTACGCTGCTGTCACTTTAATACACAGATTTAATATATACATGCGATTTCTTTGCTGTTTATGTTCACAGACATAACCATGATTATGTAAACTTTGTGTGTTTTCGAAAGTTTAAGCACAATAAGACATGAAAGAGAACTTGGTTTAATACTCACGGTATGCACCATCTGACATCCAGCTTTCTGTGTGCGTGCTTCGAGTGTGTGTGCTCAGAAAACCATAGATCAGAATTATAGTCTGATATGGCTTTAAAACGCATGCAGATAATAAACTTTCATGATGATGAAGAACTGCAATGTCACGTGAGCGTGACCACGACAGAGATGCTAATCAAAACAAAACAGATGATTTAGTTTTTGGCAGAGTGTTTTGAGTTGTAAAGGCTCCGTCCTCTTCTGGAAAGTGGGGTGGGGAGCAGATCATCATTTGCATTTAAAGAAACATGCACTCAAATGGGCATTTACAACATGGTATTATAAATTATTTGTGGGGTATTTTGAGCTAAAACTTCACAGATGCATTCTGGGGACACCTGAGACTTGCATTACATCTTATAAAAAGGGGCATAATGGTGCGTTCACACCGGACGCGATTCGCGCGAGTGATTTACATGTTAAGTCAATGCAGAGACGCGAAATGGCATTCTGCGGCGCGATTCGCGTGAATCTCGCCGCCTCATTCGCACGATTGAGGCCGCGCGAAGGACGGTAATTGAGCGTTTTGAACGTGCGAATCGCTCAAGTTGAAAAATCGGAACTTTGGCGGATATTTCGCGCCGCGTTAACCAATCAGGAACTTGCTATAGTAGTGACAACAATGAGGAGAAAATCTGTATATTAATATCTGGTTCAGACAATATGATTATCACTGTGATAACATTAAATGACATGAAACACAACCCAGTCTCTTTTTGTTAAATGCAAGTTTATGTATGATCAATAATACAAAAGTATAAGTAATGTATAACAAGCTATACATGAAATAAAGCAAACAATTCAGTCAAACATTCAAAGTCAGTGCTAGTAGGCTAACGTTGCAACTGCAACGTACAGTTATTGCCTAAAAATATAAAGTAATGAAACTTCTCTTTGCCCTCAGCCTAAACGATTTGCCAGGTAACAAATTATAGATCCATGACACCAAAGATCGGCCGTTACAAGACGAATTATAGCTCGAGACACACCACAGAGACATCAGAGCCAGCGGCAGACGGCAGAAGGACTGGCCGAGGAAAGGTTGCCCTCGCCGGCTTTGACGAGCACCAGTGATGCGCGGGTCAATGTATAAACAACCCGCACCCGACCGACGTTTTCAACTAACCCGCCCGCAACTCGGACCGCAAAAAAAAAGAAGAAAATATTGTACCCGACCCGCTTCCTGACCCGCATTTTTTAAAAGTAGTAAATGCTCATCGTAGCTCATTGGGCCATTGAGAAAATGTTTCAGGCCCTGACGTGGTGTGCTCAGAGGTGCAGCAGCGAGAGCAGGAAGTTCTTGAGGCGGCCCATCATTTTCCATTTCAGCTCCAGATGCATATTATTGATGAACGCGATGTTTATGTTTCGACCCGGCTTGAAGAATTCATCAGCCCACATTTGGAAAACATTTGGAAAAGTGTGAAAGCCCTTAGGAGCGCAAACTGTTATTTTTCTGAATGCTGTATGATATAGCCTAGTGTTATGTAATACAGGCTTGATTTATTCATTTATTTCGTTAAATTTTCTTAACAATTAAGATGCTGCATGTGTTTATCCAGTCTAATCGAAGTGTGCGTCTCTCCCCCGACTTTCCCAACAAAAATCCCGCCCCCTCTCAGAAAATACATAAAACTGACTTTAAATGCGTTTAAAAGTAGCCTATTAAAATGGTACAATGGCATTGCTCAGTTCAACGTTTTGGGAAATCGGGCATTTTGTCCCGCGTCAGCATTTATTCAAAAGTTAATAACGCTCAACATTCAAAAGGTAAATAAGGATTTATTGACGATCCGACCGACCGTGACCCGAATATCATTAAAAATATTTTTGGATGACTCGTAACCGCGGGTAACCGTGGGTGGCCGCGGGCACCCGCTCATTTTGGATCAACCCGCGCATCACTGACGAGCACTGAGCGCCGCTGATCCGCTGGAGCTCACAACTCCGAAAACGGCAGATAAAATGTTCAAATAGGCACTCTTTATATAAATAAACCACAGATTTGAGCTTTAAACAGCTACATTATCGACTGAAAAAGTCTTAAAACTACGTTTTGTCACACATTAACAGTAGATTTTAACAAAAAAAAGACATGTTAACACAGCCCATGTCAGCCATTACTCAACGAGACGAGCCGCTGGCGGAAGCCCCGCCCATGATGCGAATTTGCGTCTGTTGTGCAGTGAATGTCACGCACGATTCGCGCGAATTTCACGCGCGATTGAAGCGAGTAAACTCAAAATGTTCAAGCGTCCACCTTCGCGCGAATCGCGTCCGGTGTGAACGCCATATAATAGGTCCTCTTTAAAAACGATCCAAACCTTAAAACATAAAATATAGTTTGAAAAATGTCTGGGTTTTTTTTGTTGTTGTGTTCCTCTCTGATGATAGCAGAAGTTTAACTTTTGGGTGAACTATCCCTTTAAGTACGCAGTACCAGTGTTGGGTACATACCAATCTCTAATATGAAAGCACAATTATGAAATGTCTTTTCTGCAGGTATGCACCACGCTTTGATTGTGGGTGTCAATATGAGGTCTGTGTAAAGTTGCTTAATCAGAAGAAAAACCCCATCAAAACCTTTGAGCCTGAAAAAGTTTTTTTTCAACAGTGGAACGATGAGCCGTGGTGTCAAGTAAGTAGAACACTACTTATTCTCCTATAATCAAACTAAGAGTCTAAGCCTCATTGCCCCTGCGTTTGTCCTGCTTTATTTCAGATGACACATGTCTTTAAGGATTATGGACCTGGGGTTCGGTTTATTTGTTTCACTCATGGAGGGGTGGATACACAGTTCTGGGCAGGCCATTTTGGAATACGGGTCACTAACAGTAGTGTGGAGATCTGTCCATTTGAAGAGAAATAGTGTCCTCCTGCATGATTTTTTATTTTTACCGGGCACAAAAATGACCTTCAGATGAGGAATTCTACTGATAAATTATGCTATAAGGATATTGTGTCGGGGGGGGGGGTGGTTTTGCGAGGTCTGTAGCGGGAGAGAGAGAGCAGGGCCGAGCGTTTGGTAAGTAGGTCAAGTGCAAATTAATAACACCTGTGTCTGATTGCAGTAATTGGCTGGAGAGACTGCTTATAAGCTGCAGCAGAGAGAGAGATGGGAGAGAGAGCTCAGGACTGGGACTGACATGCACACACACGGCTGAGGCTATATGCTGAGAGAGAGTTTGGAGTTTG
Source organism: Gobio gobio (assembly GCF_949357685.1). Lineage (NCBI taxonomy): Eukaryota > Metazoa > Chordata > Actinopteri > Cypriniformes > Gobionidae > Gobio > Gobio gobio. The sequence continues at coordinate 29,437,840 of NC_137117.1, read as the reverse complement.
ATCTACGAGTGATTGGAAAAGTTTATGAGTTTGAGTTGAATGTGCCGAGCGCTTGTACCAGTATTGAGGATCATAAAGATCAATAAAGTGCAGTCTCAGTCAAGCCGACCCCGTCTTCTTCCTTCCTACACCACATCAAAGCTTACACTGGTGCCGAAACCCGGGAAGGAAGAAGAGTGCCGCCGCGATGGAGACCCCGCCAAAAACGCCGCTTGCGGACCTCGTACAATCGCTCGCTGGTCTTCACCAACAGAACCATGACGACCTGCTGGCCGTGAGGGCGGAGCAGGATCGACGCTTCGAGGCCCTCATCCGGGCCCAACACGAACACGGGGGGTGGCCGGGCCCTCATCCGGGCTCCGGCCACCCCCCCGTGTAACACCGACTCGGCCGCTACCATCGGCCTCTCGAAGATGGGACCGGAGGATGACCCGGAGGCGTTCCTCGACCTCTTCGAGAGGTCCGCCGAGTCCCGGGGGTGGCCCAGGTCGGACTGGCCAATGCGGCTCCTGCCACTGCTGTCTGGGGAGGCGCAGGCAGCCGCCCACCAACTGCCAGTCCAGAACCTCCTGGACTACGAAGACCTGCAGCGCGCCGTCCTGCAGCGGGTCGGCCGGAGTCCGGAGCAACATCGCCAGCGGTTCCGGACCCTGACCCTCGACGACTCTGGCCGGCCCTTCGTCTTCGCGCACCAGCCCCGGGACTCGTGCCGCAAGTGGCTGATGGCCGACGGAAGCGACGTCGAGGGAGCCATCGACAAGGTGGTACTGGAGCAGTTCGTCGCGCGGCTTCCTCAGAAGACCGCGCAGTGGGTCCAGTGCCACCGCCCGACGTCGCTGACCCAGGCCATCCAGTTGGCGGAGGACCACATCGTGGCGTGCACCGGGGTCGGCGAGCCCCTGCCAGCGGCTTCTCTCTCTCTCTCTCTCTCTCTCTCTCTCTCTCTCTCTCTCTCTCTCGCCCTCCTGCTGTTCCTTCCCCTTCTCTCCCCAAACCTGTTGCCCTTCCCAGGTCGCGAGGGGCGTGGCCGCCTAGACCAGCCCCAAGGTGGAGAACGGGCGGTCCCGGTGAACCGGCGGCACCTCCCCGTCCGGTCCAGAGGGGAGGGGCGTCCGGGACGGATCCCTATCCCTCCTCCCCTATGCCCGCGCTCTCTCCACGCAAATTACAGGACCCACTGCCAGCCACTAGAGCGGTGAGGAAGCCTGGGCCGGCTTGCTGGCGCTGTGGGGACCCCGGCCATTTCATCGATCGGTGTCCGGTGAGGGAGGTGGGGACACTGATCCGGGTCCCCGACGCGCCGCAAGCCGCCTCCGATCAAGCTGGCCTGTACCAGATACCTGTGAGTATCGAGGGGGGTACTTATCAGGCTTTGGTGGATTCGGGTTGTAACCAGACCTCCATCCATCAAAGCCTGATTCGGTCTAAGGTGTTGGATAACCGCCGCATGGTTAAGGTGAGGTGTGTGCACGGGGAAGTGGTGAACTATCCGTTGTTGCCCGTGGATATTCAATTTCGGGGACAAAAGCATAGTGTTGAGGTGGCAGTTAACCCGCACCTCCGGCATCCGCTAATTTTGGGGACCAATTGGCCAGCATTTAATAAATTGTTGGGGCATTTGTGTGCGGGTGCTTCTTGGGGAAAACGTGTAAAGGGGAAAGAGACGGTTGCTCAGTTGGGAGAGGTGGATTCGGGACCTCCGGGGGCCGGTCTGGGGGAACAGAGAGGTCTGGAGATGCCCGTTCTCACAGACCGCGATGACTTTCCCCTGGAACAGTCCCGGGATGAGTCACTGAAAAACGTGTTTAATCAGGTCCGTTCCATCGACGGCCACCTCCTCCAGCCTGACCAGCCGCTCTCTTATTCCTATTTTTGTATTTTAAAGGATCGGTTGTATCGGCTGACCCAAGACACCCAGTCAAAGCAGGATACAACCCAGTTGTTAGTACCTAAAAGCCGCCGGGAAATGCTTTTCCAGGCGTCTCATTCTAATCCTATGGCCGGGCATTTAGGACAAACGGCTACACTCCACCGTCTAATGGCCCGTTTCTTCTGGCCGGGCATTCACGAGACTGTACGCAGATGGTGTGCGCCTTGTCGTGAATGTCAGTTGGTGAATCCACCGGCCACCCCAAAAGCACCATTGTGCCCACTCCCGCTAGTGCAGGTCCCCTTCGAGAGAATTGGTATGGACCTCATCGGGCCATTAGAGCGGTCAGCACGCGGGCATCGCTTTGCATTAGTTATGGTAGACTATGCAACGCGATACCCAGAAGCAGTCCCGCTCCGCACTATTTCGGCGAAAAGTGTTGCGAGCGCACTGTTTTCATTCATCTCCCGGGTGGGAATCCCGAAAGAGATTCTCACCGATCAAGGCACGGCGTTCATGTCACGAACGATTCGCGAACTTTACGAGTTGTTGGGCGTTAAATCGGTTCGCACAAGCGTCTATCACCCACAAACAGATGGCTTGGTGGAACGGTTTAATCGCACGTTGAAATCCATGATTCGTAAGTTCGTTCACGAGGACGCCAAAAATTTGGATAAATGGCTAGAACCTCTGATGTTTGCTGTTCGCGAGGTCCCGCAAGCCTCCACGGGGTTTTCCCCCTTCGAGCTTCTCTATGGACGCCAGCCTCGGGGGGTGCTGGATGTCCTTAGGGAGGCTTGGGAGGAGGGACCTTCAGCGAGTAAAAATGAAATTCAGTATGTCCTGGACCTGAGAACAAAACTCCACACTTTGGGGCGGCTGTCAATGGAGAATTTGTTACAGGCTCAGGACAAACAGAAACAGCTATACAACAGAGGCGCTAGGCTTCGTCAATTCGCTCCGGGAGATAAGGTACTTGTATTACTCCCTACGTCGAGCTCGAAATTACTTGCAAAGTGGCAAGGACCCTTTGAGGTCACACGGCGAGTTGGCGATCTCAATTATGAGGTGATTCGATCAGATAGGGACGGGGCACGTCAAATTTACCACCTCAACCTGCTAAAGAAATGGTCTGAGGCGGAGTCAGTGATGCTCGCGACGGTGGTGAGCGGAGAGTAGGGCTGTGCAATTAATCGAATTTCGATTTCGATTTTGCCTCCCAACGATCACCAAAATAGTACAATCGAGAAAAAACGATTATTTTGCCTTGCGTTCTGAATGAAACGCGCACGCGCACATCCGCCCCTCCCGAACCCACAAATCTCTCTCAGTTCGTGAGTCTCGTGTGCATATCATCCGCTGGAATTTAAAAACTCGGCGCGAGTAAAGATGGCAGAAGGAGGGCAGTTACAGCAGCGTTTGGTGAGCAAAAAAGGCAAAACCAACTCCGTTGTCTGGGAACAGTTTGGCTTCGAGGAATCAGGCGACGAGCAGAAACATGCTAAGAATGGCAGTGGCTGTGACGCAAGGGAACACCATGAATTTGTTTAACCACTTGAAAATTAAACAGAGTGACCTATGACAATCTAATAAAGAAACAAAAACTGACGAGAGCAGGGGAGCCGTGTAAACATCCTTTTTTTCCTTCATATTTTTCAAATAATTCTCTCTTTGTAAACTTTGTTCAATGCATGCGAGATTGCGAGTTCTGCCATATTTTCGAATATGACCAGTCGTTTTCACCGTCATCACCCGGGTTTAGTGCTTTAGGGTTTAGGTTTAGAATGAGAAGCCGCGCGCGCTGTGAGAAAATGTGTCTCTGTGCGTTCATCCGAGAGCGCGCACACGTCTCTCAGCGCGCAAATATTGAGTTCTCTTTCAAGTCTTGCTCTTAAACGGACAAACTCACACAAAACGTATGTCAACATGTCCATCTTGATGAGTATCTTAGCAGACATAGTCTGTATATGCCTTAAGTGAACTTTATACAGTCGATAAAGAAGACGCGAGGTCTTAAAGGGGCAGTAGCCTTTACTGCTGTCTGTTTAATGTCAAACAACAAAAGACAAGGACATCACTCACTGCTCTTGATTGAATAGCTTTTGTAAGTTTAATAGGATTAATCTTTAATTTATGCACTCAAATATGCAATGTTATTTTACATTTGATACATTTCTGTACCTGAAAACTAATGTTAGACGTACATGAAAAGCATAGCCGAACCATATTGTTGATCTTATTTATTTGTGGTTATCATTTTTACGTGAATACTTTTATACTTTGATTCGAATATATGTTATATTATTTATTTTAATAGTTCAAAAAGTACAACAAATGTTACAATTTCAATTGAATTGTTGAAAGGTGTATTTTTAATAAATACAACACATTCCCAAAGTCATGTGAAATAATCGTTTTACATAATCGTGATTTCAATATTGACCAAAATAATCGTGATTATGATTTTTTCCATAATCGAGCAGCCCTAGCGGAGAGGAGGATCTCGGGCCGGAGGCGGTTCAAAAACCTCAATCTCTCGCTCTGGCCCCGGGGGGAGACCACCTCTCGCCCTCGCAGCTCACTGACGTAAAACATTTACAAGCAGAGTTCGCTGACGTGTTCTTGCCCCTACCTGGTCGCACTGATCTCATCCAACACCACGTTGAGACTGAGCCGGGAGTTGTGGTTCGCAGCCGGCCATACCGCTTGCCTGAACATAAGAAAAAAGTGGTTCAGGAAGAATTAGAGGCTATGCTTGACATGGGTGTGATAGAAGAATCCAACAGTGACTGGGCGAGCCCGATTGTTTTAGTGCCTAAACCTGACGGCTCGGTCCGTTTCTGTGTGGATTATCGTAAGGTGAACGCGGTGTCGAAATTTGATGCTTATCCAATGCCAAGGATTGACGAATTGCTTGATCGGCTAGGGACTGCTCGTTTTTATTCGACGCTGGACTTGACTATGGGTTATTGGCAGATCGATCCCCTTGTCTCCAATGACCAAAGAAAAGACCGCTTTCACCACGCCGTTTGGATTACACCAATTCGTCACCCTTCCTTTCGGCCTGTTCGGGGCTCCCGCAACCTTCCAGCGTCTGATGGACAGAATTCTCCGGCCACATGCTGCATATGCCGCTGCCTATCTGGATGATATCATCATCTACAGTGCAGACTGGCAGCGTCATATGCAGCACTTGCGAGCTGTCCTGAAGTCGCTGAGAAGGGCGGGGCTTACCGCCAACCCGAAGAAGTGTGCAATTGGGCGGGTGGAAGTAAAGTATCTGGGCTTCCACTTGGGTCATGGTCAGGTGCGTCCCCAAATTGACAAGACCGCAGCTGTTGCGGCCTGTCCGAGACCCAAGACCAAAAAGGAGGTTAGACAGTTCCTGGGGCTAGCGGGATATTACAGGAGGTTTGTACCTAATTATTCGGACCTCGCTAGCCCGCTGACTGATCTAACTAAAAAAGAGGTACCAGATACGGTTCAGTGGATGGAGCGGTGCCAGCAGGCTTTTACTCAGATAAAGGCTGCTCTGTGTGGTGGACCGCTCTTGCAGGCTCCTAACTTTTCTCTCCCTTTTCTTCTACAGACTGACGCCTCGGACAGAGGGTTGGGCGCGGTCCTGAGGTGGAGGGTGAGGAGCGGCCGGTGCTGTACATCAGTCGCAAGCTCTCTAAGAGAGAGACGATGTACAGCACCATTGAGAAGGAGTGTTTGGCCATCAGGTGGGCCGTTCTCACCCTTCGCTATTACCTCCTGGGGCGGGAGTTCACCCTCTGTTCGGACCACGCCCCCTTGCAGTGGCTCCACCGCATGAAGGATACCAACGCGCGGATCACCCGTTGGTATCTAGCTTTACAGCCATTTAAGTTCAAGATGGTCCACAGGCCGGGTGCTCAGATGGCTGTGGCTGACTTCCTCTCCGGGGGGGGAGGTTTTAAGTATGAAGTATGAAACGTGACTTTAAGTATGAAATGTGACTTTACTAGTGCAGTCGGGTCTCTATGAACAGTATTTTACTTTCCAAACGACGTTATTCTTGATAACTGTTAATTTTGTATATAATCATTAATAAGTGAAATTCCTTTATGTCAACATATTTTATTATTGATGCATTGTTGTATGAATGCACGCTGTGCCATCATGATGGTTTAAGCCAATGATGCTCCATCCAACATGCTAGCATCCGTCTACCTGAACTCATTACAATACTTGTTTAAAAGTTATAAAGCTCTTTTCAAAGTTGAAAGCATACTAGAAAAAGGTTTCTACATTGTGTTTATTTGACAAGATTATGCTATATTTCTGAAAGCACTTAATTTAACATTATTAGTCCAACTACATTTTTGCATGCTAACTATCGTCATTGTAAAAACTTTATGCGTTAGCTGTGTATCCGCAACGCTATGGCAACTTGCTGTGCAAATCCATAAAAAAAATTATTTGACCGACCATACTTCATACCACTGTTAATTTTGACAGCAAAATTATCTAGTTTTAGTCATAGTCTTTTGAAAACTAAAATACCATTTAGTTTTAGACACATTTTAGTCATCTGAATTGTTTAATGTAGTTTTAGTTGACTAAATGTCGTAAGATTGTAGTCTAATGGGTTTAGTTCAATTGTAATGCATCAATTAAGTATTGTAGGATACTCAGAAGCGAAGACCATGAGACTCTGCGTATCTTCAGCAGGATTCTTTATTGAAATTGAAATTGTAGCTGCAGTCCATCAAGTCTACTAAGGCAGTTCACATTGCAGTTTACATAGATTTTATGGGGAGACTAATCAAATAGATGACGACCTTAAAGGGGTCCTATAATGGCATTTTACAAGATGTAAAATAACTCTGATGTCCCCAGAGAATGTATGAGGTTTTAGCTCAAAATACCCCAAATATAATTAGTATAGCATGTTAAAAGTGTCACTTTTTGAGGGGCAGCTTTCTGTGTGTGCACAAACCCAGACTGAATTGAAGTCTCTTTCGCATCGTCATGCTTTTTCAGATTTATCCATTTGTCTGCTTCTCTCTCTCTCTCTCTCTCTCTCTCTCTCTCTCTCTCTCTCTCTCTCTCTCTCTCTCTCTCTCTCTCTCTCTCTCTCTCTCTCTCTCTCTCTCTCTCTCGTACATTTTGAACATTTTATGAGACATGCAGCAAGTGTAGATAAGCTTGTTTCAATGTCAAATCTCATGCAGGACATCAGGTCTGACTGGATCACTTTCCAAATCGTCCCTCCGTAACATTTTCGTCTCGTTTTTAACCGTTCACGAAAATGTTTAGTTGTCTCATTTTTGTCAGTGAAGAAAGAAATTTTTCACCAGAAATTAAAAGGGAACCGCTTGTTTTTTAAAGTAATATTGAAACTAGGCTTTCTGCACAAAAAAACCCAATCATGTTTTGAAGAAGCATCCACTGACTTTCAATAGAAACGACTTCCGACTTCGAGGACCTTGATAGAAATGTAGTGAAGTTAAAGTAATAAGTTATAAAGGGATAGTTCACCCAAAAAGGAAAACAACCCCATGATTTGTAGGTGTAGATGACATTCTTCTTATATAGTTATATTTAAAAATATCCTGGCTAAACCAAGTGACAAAACAAATTAAAAAAAAAAAAAAAAGTCAAGGGTCAAGAGCCATAATGGTGACTTAAAATAATAACTCTTTCCTTCAGCGATTCTGCTTGTTATCATCAGGTGTCCTCACTAATGGTCAATCATCACTTAATAATCACATTCACTTTAACACTTCTTCAGAGTTACTTTTAACACTCATGAGTGTGGAGTCAAATAAACTCTGAGAGTTCATTTAACACGGGTTTTTGCTGTGTACCCGGTGTAGATTAAAATATCTAAAAGAAATGTATGGGGCTATGAAGCAATCAACAAACATTCCTGGTATTTTATTATCATTTATCTTATGTATTTTATTTATTTTTATCAACATAATAAACACGATATACATTTATAATGGCATTCAGTAAGTGCAAATAAATAAACAGTAAATCAAGCACCAATAAATTGGGGGGATGGGATACAAACAGGGATCTTTTCATTCATCTTTCAATAAGCCAAAGTCTCTTAAAGATAAATTCCTAAATCAACCTTATATTAGCCTAATGAAAGATTAATCCGTTTTGGTTTAAAACAACATACCATACAATAAGCCTATGTTTAGAACTTGCTTACTTTTAGCTTACCCTTTTATGAGTACTTGTTTTGTCACGTTTGCCTGGCCTAATATCGTAGTAGGGAAGTATACGATTTCGAATGAATCCTGAGAACACGAATGCATTCGTCAGTTGGGCCCTCTCTTTGCATTGCGTGAAGCGGCATCCTTGTCATTTCGGACTTATAACAAAAACAGAACAATGTCTAAAAGCGGATGTGACAAAGTGTACAGCAAACAAGCTAAACAAAACCCACAACCAAAAACCCAGAAGTTTATATAAGCTGTTGACCCAAAAAACGAGCGTTTAAGGCCATTAGACAAAGCGCGACACGTTATATTACACTGAGAACTACACACACTACAGGGGAACGTAATCAGAGACAGGAAATATAATATATAAAACTGACATTTGGATATTTGACTCAACAGTGACAGACTGTTTACTGCACACATACGCATACTGAGTGTCAGGATCCCCAAATTTACCCATTCTTCCTGCTGAAGTGTCACGTTTTACTGCCTTTATCCACTTTTGTCTCTTTAAACTCTCCTTTTTTTGGGTCGACAGCTTATAATAACTTATTTCTGTGTTTTTTATCTTGTTTGCTGTACACTTTGTCACATATCAGCTTTTAGACATTGTTCTGTTTTTTGTTATAATTCCGGCTATAATGCCTCATGCAATGCAAAGTCAATGGAGAGCGTTGGATTGCCCCCGGTGTGGGCGTGGCCTAATGGCGTTTACGGTGTTACAATATATTCGGTTCCTGAAATATTTGGTTCCAGTGGGTGGTGCAATCATGAATATTGATTAGTTTACCCGTGCTGTGGGAGTGTCCTTGAGACTACGCGCAAACGAATGGAACAGAAATTATTGGTGCACGCTCTTCAAATCGCAACATGTTTAATGGATTACAACTCAACGCAACTCTTCACATTTTCAAAACAGTTTGTGTGTTATGATACTGACTGAGCTGTTGTGCTGATTGATTTATTAGATGCATTCAAATACAAAGCATAATAAATACAATTTATTTTGACTTTGATGTGTTTGGGCTTGATTGATACTTTAATTGGAATTGTTTGTGTCGACAACAATAACTGAGATAAACCTCCACAAATGTATAAAATAAATGCATGTGCTACCCTGGTGTGATTATTCATGTCATCCTTAATTTCTTGCTTATTTTTTAGATAGCCAGTGCTTACCAACCTCCACAGGCCCATAGATAAGACTCAAGTACCTCTTTTCAACAACTACAAATGTTTATTTTCCTGGTTATTGTGTAGCATTAAAGTCAGAAAGCTTTAAAAAAAATTTTTAAAAAAAAGCAACATCAAAATATTTGTCTATACTGTAGCCTATCTAAACCTGTATGACTTCTTATGTGGAGCACAAAATATATTCCTAATGGGGAAAAAACTACAACACTTTTCTCACATATAATTTCAAAATATATTCTTATATGTTCCACAGAAGAAAAAGTCATACAGGTTTGAAATACAATGAAGGTGACCATTTTAATGTAGGTGACAATCCCTTTAAAATGGGTCCACAAAAACATAGACTAACATGTCTGTTCTTTGACAATATGTTGCACTGTGGTGAAAATTATTTTGAAATAACCAACATGTCATGTTAATATAATGATGTGTGGAAGCATCCAAAATGATCCATATGATCCGTAGAGGTGTGTTTAATTGTGTAACATTCTCTAATCTATCAGAGGTGTTTTTCTATACACCATACAATGATAAACAAAGGTAAACCATAATCTTGTAGGGCAGGGATTGCCAAACTATTTTGCCAGCCAAACTCAGTTGACCCAAAATATTTACTTTAAGTCTCCTGATATTTTAAGTTAATATTTCAATTTAACAAAACATTTGCATGTTTGCTATTTTTACTATTGTTATATAACAATTAAGTAATGAGGCAGTTGCTCCATGAATGTAACTCACATTGAAAAGACAAGGAACATTTCAAAACAATGTGTGGAAAGAAGGAATGCAAGAATAATGCGTCTCTGAGATAACTGTTTATTAAAACAGAGCTTGGTCACTCTTTGGCAAATGAGAACATCCTCCATGTGTGTCCATATCACACACATTCAGAACCAGCGTCTGCAGCTCTCACATCCAATCCGAAACAGACAATCTGACTTTGCATGACAATGAAAACATAGAAGATACATTGGTGAGGACATATTTCCTCATCTTTCCAAAAAATATTGAAGTTGCTGCTTACCTTTGCCCAAGAAGAATATGTCATCATCAGAACAAATAATTCAAAAGTTTATACATGTGTATTTTATAATACTGCAATGTTTATTATAATGACTACAAGGAATAATACTATTTTTCTTCGTTATGTAGCTTATGTGGTTAATTGTGCATTTATTATTGTGACTTTAATGATACAAATTTATGCAGTATAATGTGAGACAAAAAGGAAAACATTTGTAGTTTGGTGTTGATAAGGGGCACTTGAGCCTTACTGATGGGGTTTTCTACAAAATGAACAAGAAATTAAGGATGACACAGAATAATCAAAACAGTTTAAATTCATATTATTAGGCCACAAGAGATTAATTTCAGTCGTGTATCACTGCATGACAACTATAGCACAAGGAAACTATTCAAATGAATTTTAAATAATCACACGTTTAAAAAAAAAAAAAAAAAAGGCCAAACAGATCAAAGAGTTAAAAGAAGCTAGACTCACTAGTTATTCGCTCATATTTGCTCTGCATAATCTGAATGTCTGCAATCAATCAGGCAAAACAGCTCTGGCGATTTATCAAACTATGTTTTGAAACTGTTGCACAGTTGTTGTTTATTATTAAACACTTTTTATTAAACTTTTTTACTATTTTAAAATAATAATTAATCGGAGTGTGTGCTAATATTTTCTGTTCCATTGATTTGCGCGTAGTCTCAAGGACACGCCCATAGCACGGGAAACGTATGAATATTCATGAAAACACCACCCACTGGAACCAAATATTTCAGGAACCGAATATATTGTAACACCGACACTTTCGGTTTGGAATCTCATGTGATTATGAGGATTACCGATTATACTGATTCAGCGGGGTTTGAAGTCTAGAATGCCTCTACGTGTTACTAATGAGATATCTAAACTGAAAAGAACTGCGGATCAGCTGTCAGATGTTTGACATATAACTAATGCGAAGGTACTGTTATTTGCGTTTCAGTTTTATTTACTGTAACATCGTCATGCTATGAGACGTAACTTCCGCGTTTACACCCGTAGGTCCAGACGCACAAACGTGACTGTAGAAATCCGATGTTATCTAAAAAATCAAAAACAAAAATGGGTCATTCACAGAGCGGGCACATTCGTTTTACTTCGAGGGACTTTGAACCCAGATCAGACTCGGTAAGTTTTTCAGTTCTTGGTTTCAGTTACAGCCACATGTGATAGAGAATTAGCATCATATTATAACGTAACCATGCTGTGTTGAAATTCACTGCCTTATGATAAGTAGACCATGGTATGGACCGCAATGAACCAGATGGTCACACCATCTTAAAATGGTTGGGGTGGAACATGGTAGCTTGGACCAACAACCAGCAAACATGTTCCACAGCTGGATCTTCCAAATTGAAAGGTAATCTTTCTTCCTCTGTCAGTGCACAGGTCAGCAGCCAGATGTTCCTCTAGCTGTGGTTGAGGAGATCCTACTGAACCTGCCTGAACATCAGGTGGTGCAAGTCTGTCGGCTGGTGTGTCGTGAGTGGAAGGAGCTGGTGGATAGTACTGCACACTGGAGAGGGCGCTGTCGGAGAGAAGGGATCAAGCCCTGTAATGCGTCCAGACCCCCAGAGGACTGGCGCCAGTTTTACTTTCTAACTAGGAAACGACGGAACTTGCTGAAGAATCCCAGAGCAGAAGGTGAGCCACTGGACTGAAAACAAATAATGTTTCAATAAAACAGTGCACTTAATTTTCTGGGCTGTTTCCCAGAAGCATCGTCAGCCTAAGCTGATCATAGAGAGCATTGGTGCCAATGGTTTTTACGTTGTTGGGGTAACAGCTTAGGACCCAGGACCAGTAGTGAAAAATGAAGACCAGGAGTCAGATTAATTAAAGAAAATTTTACTGAAGAATAGTTTGCAGTTTCATCAGCAGAAGCCAGCTCAAGAGGAGTTCGTAGGCCGCACTCCCTCTAACAGTCTCCCCGCCTCCGTCTAACGTACATACAATTTTCTGAACAGTTATACGGTTTTCAAGGTCTAGACACGTCATTACTGCCATGTGGAATGATTCTGATTGGTTCTAGCAACATGCAATGTAAGCAACTTTCCACACGTAGACAGATAGGAGCATATATCACTAAAAATGCGTAGACTTGATGTCGCCCAGGCCCAGATTAGTCCCTAGTGACCTCGGAGGTCATAGAAAAGACGCCTCCAAGTCTAGAATCGTCTGCCGAAAGGACCATCTCCAATACTGGATCTGCACAGAATCATGAAACGCACACACAATGCTCCACAGAATAGCAGTTTCCCTCAAGGTTTGGAACATCTTAAAGGGTTAGTTCACCCAAAAATGAAAATTCTGTCATTAATTACTCACCCTTATGTCGTTCGACACCTGTAAGACCTCCGTTCACATTCGGAACACAAATGAAGATATTTTTGTTGAAAGCTGATGGCTGAGAAAGGCTTCAGATAGGCCTCCATTGGCATTCAGTACACTTATACTCCCAAGATCGATAAAAGGCACTTAAAATGTCGTTACAAAGTCCATCTCACCACAGTGACTCTACAATAATCTTACGATGCGACGACAATAGTTTTTGTGCGCAAAAAAAAAATCAAAATAACACCTTTCTCCAACTTGTTACTGCCTTCCGCTTATGCCTCCACGACGCATGCGCGAGAATATGACGTAGCGCCGGGGTTCGGGAATCCATGAAATGCACACTTAAGCCCCATTTTGAGCACTACGCCGAGACCTAAAGCACGATCAATGTAGAATCCAACAGCTTAGACACGCGCGTCTTCCTCTGCTCGTAAACAAATCGCTTCTGGGTCATCTGTCCGAACGCCGGATCTGCGTCATATTCTCACGCATGCGTCGTGGAGGCACACACGGAAGGCAGTAACAAGTTGGAAAAAGGTGTTATTTTGATTTTTTTTGCGCACAAAAACTATTGTCGTCGCATCGTAAGATTATTGTAGAGTCACTGTGGTGAGATGGACTTTGTAACAACATTTTTAGTGCCTTTTATCGGTCTTGGGAGTATAAGTGTACTGAATGCCAATGGAGGCCTATCTGAAGCCTTTCTCAGCCATCAGCTTTCAACAAAAATATCTTCATTTGTGTTCCGAATATGAACGGAGGTCTTACGGGTGTCGAACGACATAAGGGTGAGTAATTAATGACAGAATTTTCATTTTTGGGTGAACTAACCCTTTAACTAACTATCAACAAAGCACTTCTCCAAAACATGCTGATACTACATTTAGTACAGAAGTGAATTTATTCTATTTAGTAAGAAAAGCATATAAAAGAGGTACATAAAAGAGTCCCCACAAGAGTCCCATAGCTGTGACATAGATGACCCCAGGGGTCACTTTAGTAAGACATACAGTTAACACATGCTGAGCACTCTTTACTCCCTGGAGTGTCAAACACCAAGGACATTTGCCTGTCAGCACGTCTTGACACAGACTCAGAGCAGCACCTAAAGAATGTGGATTCAAAAGCACACAGCAACTAAATCAAATCACTACAATATCCAAAATCACTCCTTGAATATAGAGAGCTGATTTATCAAATGTAGGAAATGGTTATAACTTGATTATCATTAATTCTTATTTTAATATTGAACATAAAATCATTCTTGAAGGATATGTGTCTGATGAAGAGACAAGTGATGTTTGGCTTGACCCTTGACCCTTCAACGTTCTGTTGGCTTATGATGCTTTTGGGGAACACAGCCCTGGAATTTTGCAGCGTTTGCAAGGCAGCACTGTTTTGATATTCCTCGACAGTTCAGTTTTCGTCTTTGCATGTTCCAAACTGTTTGCTTTGTAGTTTTTAGCTTTAGGTATGCTATTTTTCTGAACAGATTTATACTTGGACATCTTCCACTGTGCTTCATCTTTCACCAGCTGATCTGTTACATATCAGTTATCGGTTGATATTAGAGAATTTTTGAAATTCTTTGGATAATGGCTCTCAACAAATGTTGGTTATACAGACATTTATGGATACCTCAATATTTGGATCAAAAGTGGTCTTTAGTACACATTTCAAGGTAAATGTACATGCGAAAATGGCAAATTTCCAAGAGGGACATAATAAGTCTTAAATGATTTACTCGGGTTTAAACGACTCCAAGGCCCCCCATTTGTCCAATATTCAAAGGCTCTTATATGAACCTCTGGTACTTGTTGTAATAAAAATATTAGTGTTAACATTAACACTATTCGTTTCCCACCTTTTATTCCTCCTGGAAATGCTATTGCCCTATTTATGTAATGTTCTCCTCTCCGGTGGTCTGATTAGATGAGTTCAGTGGATGGGAGATTGTACAGAATGGTGGTGACTGCTGGGCAGTAGGAGATCATCCTGTAGAAATCCCAAATCACACAGTCCCAAAATGCTTTGTCACCTCTTACATGTAAGTTTGATATGACTATTCTTCAAAATTCAAACTGAAATTATTTGCATTAAAATGCAATTTTCAAAAGAATGCCTTCTTTTTCACCTGTATAAACTTTGTCCTCAGGTTATGTTTGAAGCGACAGCTGATTGATTTGAAGAAAGAAGGTTATAATGCTGCTTTCATGGATCAATTGCAACCTCACATCCAAATATCAGACTGGTGAGTGTTCGCTCAAACTCTCATTTCATGTCACCGTATCAGTGGTTTATTTATTATACCACTTAAAATATACTAAATAAAGTATAAATTGCAAATGTTTTGTCTGGTGCAGGTGTGCCCCGCGCTGGGATTGTGGGAGTGAGTATCAGATCTGTGTAGAGTTGCTTGATCAGAAGAAGAAACCCATCAGTACCTTTGAGCCGGAGTCAGTTTTCTTTCCACAGTGGAACGATCAGCAGTGGTGTGAAGTGAGTAGAAGAAAATTAACAGTTGAATCTGATCAAATAACTCTGTCATTCTCACTATATATACTTTTTTTTTTCTTTCTTTATGATTTCAGATGACACACATCTTTAAGGATTATGGACCTGGGGTTCGGTTTATCTGTTTTACTCACGGTGGAAAGGATACACAGTTCTGGGCAGGACGTTATGGAATACGGGTCACTAACAGTAGTGTGGAGATCTGTCCCTGTAATGTTGAGTTAGAGTCCACCACATCCGAGTCCAAAAAGGGCAAAGTCGGAGTTAAGTCAGAGTCCAAAAAGAGATGAAATATAACTGTATGTCATTAAATCAATATCTTAGGCTTGTTTTAACCATGTTTTTGGATTTCACATAATCTCCTTAATAGTATCCTGCTGAGCAAACTAAAAGCGAAAATGGAAGTAGACGAAAATGCATTCGGGTGTATGCGCCATTTCAGACATGCAAGTATCGAATTCGATCATCTTTCATCTTATTTCATTTCAACAATTGAAAATTGCTTGAACTTTTAAACTGACAAGACTCAAAAACAAATGATAGGGTCCGTGACAAGTGCAGAGAGGTAGCGTTTTGCTGTTTGAATTTGTTCCCTGTTATGAGAAACGCTGTTCTATGTAGGGGTGAACTTAAAAGCCTTAAGGAAATGAAGTGCATCTCTTATTGTTGTACATGATTTGAAGATTGTTGTAAATGATTTGAGGATTGTCATAATAATTCTGTATTTCACTACATTTAAATCAGTATTTAGCTGTTTATATTTAAAAAGGCCTCTTTGTCCTCCTTTCTTTATCAATGTCGCCTCATCATCTCCCAAACACTGTGTTGCATGGAGACTGAGTACCTTAAACTCATTCATTTTTAAGGAGGGCCTTCATTAAGAACTTGAGTTTCAGACATGTTCCCATGACATTAAATTATCTCTAACAATTGTTAATACTGATTTTAATATGTATAATTGCATATATTAAACTTCTACAGACTTCTTTAAGTTAAAGGAGCAGTGTGAAAGACTGCTTAAATCCCTTAATTTATGTCATGTGATGTGACCATAGGTTTATTTTTAAAAAAGGGCCATGTGTGAGAAATAATGAGACAATGACAATTTTTCCTCCATGCCAAAGTAAATTTAAAGGGGCTATATGCGTTTTTCTGAAATTTAAACTCGCGACTGACACCTGTGGCCAAAAAACAGAACTGCTCTTATTTTCTGCTCGCTCTCGCAGCGGTGGTGACGTCACATCCGCAGACAGCGCGGGAAAAAAAACAACCCGCCAGAAAATAGGAAAAATAGGATACAGACTTATAGGTGCACCCACTGTGAGGGGACAAGGTGTCAGTATGCTCATCAGGAGATGTTTGAGTCATAAATGGTAAAATAAAAAGGCTATTGTTATGTTTATTTTGGGGAAAAAGTTGCATATAGCCCCTTTAAGTTTATCCTAGTCTAAAAATGTATTGCATATTTTTTTGTAAATTGGCAATGTATAAAACCATGTAGGCTGTTACGGCAAAAAATTAATTCATTGACATCACTAATAAGAGACAAAGCATAATCCAATTGTCTTTATAAAGATTAATTTTTCTTGCAAGAAAGAGCCACTGTCAAACACAGCCATCCGAGGCTGCCTTGAGTGTGAACTGGGGACACAAAGAAGCCACAAGCTTCTTATACCCCCAATGTCTAAAACCCCCTCTCAGTAGTTTTCCCCACCCCCCCCCCCCCCAAACAAAGAGAGTTTCAATTCCTCTGCACATGCCCGCTGCTAATGTGTTGCGAGCATTGAGCGCACAAGATGGCATCCAGCCAACAACCAATCGTCTGCGTTGGTGGTATAGTGGTGAGCATAGCTGCCTTCCAAGCAGTTGACCCAGGTTCGATTCCCAGCCAATGCATTGCCAAGCTGTCGTTAGTCGTCCGGGGCCCCTGGCGAACTCGTTCTGTAACTTGTAACTGTAGCATTATAGGGATAGTAGTTTACCCAAAAATGAAAATTAGCCCATGATTTACTCACCTTCAAGCCATCCTAGGTGTATATGACATTCTTCTTTCAGACGAATACAATCGGAGTAATATTATAAAAGTCCTGGCTCTTCCAAGCTTTATAATGGCAGTGACTTGGTTAGTTTTTGAAGTCCATAAAAGTGCATCTATCCATCATATAACTGCTCCACACGGCTCCAGGGGGTTAATAAAGGCCTTCTGAAGCGAAGTGGCACGTTTGTGTATGAAAAATATCCGTATTTAAAACTTTATAGACTAAAATAACTATTCCGGCGGTCACAATTACAAAATTAACAAACACAGGACACAGGAAAAATAACTAAATTATACACAGTAACAAAACAGTTGATAAAACGAATGATAAAACTACAGTCAAATATCCTATATTTAAATAAGCTGAAAAACTGTTATTTTACAGGTATTACCTACATTTTTATGATCAAACACCTTTACTATAAAAAAAAATGGTCAAATGACTGGCAGCACAAACAAAAACCTTAAAATGAAAGTAAAATCTCCTTATTTAAACTGAAAACTGGTAAAATGACTGGCAGCAACAGAAAATTAAATAACATCTCTAGATCTCGTCATCTTCACTTATTACAATCCAGTCTGAATTTATTTCTTTCATACAAAACATCAACATCTAAACCTCTGTTCCTTCTTAATAAGAAGCTTTGAATGAAATAAATAAAGTGTAGCGACTGATGCGAATCAGACACATAATCGCCAGTTACATTTAACAAATGTGTTTCACATGCTTTGTGCTTAGTAGCAAACCTCCCCCCAAGAGCACAGGGTACCAGGATACTCCGTTACCAGGGTTACCATCAGATAAACTTTGTTTTATGGCCTAAAAGAATGTGGCCACATGGGAAAGACACAAAGCCTGTAAAACACACACTTTTGCCTCAAGTTATAGACAAACCATCTATAAATGAACATGCACCCCAGGACATATTATGTACACATATAACTGTCTTGTAAAGTGTCTCTTGTAGGTTATTTTGTTTATGCATGTCTTATGAACAACTTACTATATCATGTAACCTCATATATGTCGTGTCTCCTATCAAATTAATGCTCGCTTCACGACTTACACTTTCATGTATGTCACGTTCTCGTAGGAGGCAATATGTGTTTGTTGTATTAATTAGAGTATAAATGGGCACAGACCCATTGATTTCATGCTTGAAACAAAGAGCCATAAAATCTCCAGAGGAATTTCCGCTTGAAAATCCCAACAATCTCATTGGTCAAGTCTACCTCAGGACAGGAGGGTGTGACTACTCCCAGACCTTTAAAAGAGAGATCTCAGACTCTCTCTGCCCTTCTCCCTCGCGGACACGACACACTGTGCCTGTGGGCTTCCGCCCAGCAGGCCGCCAACATGGTATGCCTCCATACACACAGAGCCAAATGTGTGTGTGGAACAGGGAACCTGATGGCCTCACAAGACCATGGACCAGAAGGCCCAAACTCTGTTGAAGCAACCATGCAAGCTCATCATGTCTTCTTCAATCAATGCAGAAGAACTTGATCGCCACTTCAATGCCATCGGACGGAACCATCAAAGCTTTCTCCTGCGATTTCACCTCGGACCGTACCTGTCAACACTCCCGTTTTTGCCAGGAGTCTCCCGTATTTCACACCCATCTCCCGCACCCCCTCCCGTTTTGTTATTTCTCACGGGAATCTACCAAAATTTGTATGGCCCCATCATTATATAAATAATCACATCAATTTATTATTCCAAGGTTGTTAAGTTGCCAGATCTTATATGAAACGCCTAACGTTACTCATACGATCGACACATTCAGACTGATTTCAACCCATTTGTGACCTCGACCTGGCAACCTACAACCCAGTTGCGCTGTTGATATCTGCGCAGGGCGCGGGAAGTATCAATGGTAGAAATGGGAGGAGAAGAGTCAGGAGGAAAATAAAGCAGCATCCGCTTTTTTTTTTCTGTCATCCTTTGGCTAGTGTTACATTATATGATCACGCTCTTATTTATGCAAATGCTTTTAAACCATTCAAAAGCGACAAGGCAAAGAGAACGTGCAGTCTGAGCCATGATACCTGCCAGTATCATGCGCACAGACAGAGCGCCAGAATCGAGTTCTCTTTCGCGCTTTAACTAACAATAACACACACAATTATGCCAACATGCCAGTTTTGTTGAGTATCCTCTTAACCCTTAATCGCCCCTCAAGTAGGGTTTACGTTTGAGTCCCTTGGGGTCAGATAGACCCCAAACTTTTACAGAGCGATTGCATAAGGAAATATAATTTTTTTTACATGGAAAACTATATATCATTTTTTTTATTTACTTCTCAACTATACATTTATGCTGTTTTTGTGGGTATTTGGTAGTTTTTTTACCTATTTACTGCACAAATACTTAACTATGTCATAAATTGGCTCATTAAAAATCATTTTTTTATGAAAAAATCACTTGAATGATGATCTTAAATAAATATAAATCGTTTTGGACATTGCTCTATGTGTTAGGGATAGAATACCGCCATCTGTAGGTTTGTGGAAAAACTTTAGGAATTATAGTTAAAGAGAAAGAAAGTGCAATGACCACATTATCCAATAGAGGTTCATAGAGAAGTTATGCAAAAGTTAAGCTGCCTTTCATCTTTCTTTTATTTGCCCTTTTCCCTCTCTTTCTCTAGATTGTTCCATGTTGCATTTGTGCTCTAGTATTTGTCCTTCATTTATGTATGGAATATTTTTTCAGATTTATGCCAGTTTTGTTGATTTTATTTGCCAGTTTCTATAAAAATGCTCTCTGTTGCAGTCACACACGTGTGTGTGTGTGTGTGTGTGTGTGTGTGTGTGTGTGTGTGTGTGTGTGTGTGTGTGTGTGTGTGTGTGTGTGTGTGTGTGTGTGTGTGTGTGTGTGTGTGTGTGTGTGTGTGTGTGTGTGTGTGTGTGTGTGTGTGTGTGTGTGTGTGTGTGTGTGTGTGTGTGTGTGTGTGTGTGTGTGTGTGAGAGACAGAAAGTTTGTTCCACTTTGTGTTTATGCTCTAGGACCAGATCTTGATATAAATGTAGACATTTTCAGATTTATACTGGATTTAGTTGATTTTTTTTTTACAAACAAAGTGAAAAAAAAAGCATTTTTTACATTTTCCCATTCATTGCCAAAATCCAAAAAAATGCTCCAGACACCTGTGTTTGTGTTTGTGTGTGTGTGCGTGTGAGTGAACATGCTTGTTCCATATTGCATTTGTGCTCTAGTATTAGTACTTCATTTATGTATGAAAATCTTTCAGATTTATGCCAGTTTTGTTGATTTTATTTGCCAGTTTCTATAAAAATGCTCTCTGTTGCAGTCATACACATGTGTGTGCTTATGTGTGTGTGTGTGTGTGTGCGTATGAGACAGAAAGTTCGTTCTACTTTGTGTTTATGCTCTAGGACCAGACCTTGATATAAATGTGGAAATTTTCAGATTTATACTGGATTTAGTAAAAAAAAATTGACAAAAAAAGTGCATTTTTTTTATTTTTTACACTTTCCCATTCATTTTCAATGTGGGGTCAATCTGACCCCGAGGGACTTAAACGGATAAAAAAATTTTTACACACCTTTAGAACAACCAAATCAAGCCCAGATTTTTTGTGCATGTTTAGATAGATTATTTAGGAAAAGTCACCGAGTCTCATGGCCCTGAGATGAAGGGAACACTTTTAAAAAATGGAGGAAAAGTCCAGTGGGGTCAGCTGGACCCCAAGGGACGATTAAGGTTTAAGAGTAGTCTTAATTGAGTGAAATAACGTTTAAATGAACGTAAAGTTTTGTGAGGAGATCTGCTTCATGTGCGACATCGGAAGGCCTTAAAGTGACAGTGACCATTTATGACATTAATGTAAAGATCAAAAGTAATGAATTACTCACGGCTCTTGACTAAAGAACTTTTGTAGCTGTAAAAAGTATTAATCTATTTATAATTTATGCAGTGAAAACTGTTTGATAACTTTTCCATTTCTGTATATTTCCTACTTGTTATAGAGGTAGGAAGGGCACAGTTTCAATTAAATGTTATCAGTATATTAGTATCAGTGATACTGGCCTTAATTCACACACACACACACACACACACACACACACACACACACACACACACACACACACACACACACACACACACACACACACTGTTGTGAATTCTTTAATTATATGGCTTTCAATATTATGTATCCCGCTGTATTTTATATGTAAGCAGGGTGTATTATGCAAAATACTTAATCCATATGGAAAGAACGTACTACGCAATTTATAGTGGATACGGTTTTGGCGTAAGTGATGCGTTCTCTGTTACGTTTACGGAGCTGTCAGAATATGACGCAGTTTTTCACCCGTGCAGCATCTCTGAGTGCAAGACAAAGTTATTGATGCAGTAAGTTTATCTATGACTTTATGGTTGTAATACTGGATGTTTATACTGCTGAGACTGTCTCTGGCATTAAGCCTGTTAGTCGCGGGTGTTTCGCGATCTTTATGATGATTAGTTCGCCACGGGAAACCCACGTGAAACGCACGTGAAAGTGCCGCTAGCATCGCGGCTTATCTTACTAATAGTGGCTACCTCGTTTAGTTATGTTTATGATTCTCATATATTCTATATTTGTTATACTTTAATACCAAAATGAGGATGGTGTAATGTACCTGAAGTGGTTTATATGCTCTTTTTATATTCAGTTTATTTCCTTGTTCTTATACTGCTAAAGAGACTGAGCGAGCTGGTAATATTGTTTGATTTGTAATCTGCTGTTTTATCACAACAGTATGTGGACATTTAAGTTTGGCATTTAGTTATTTACTTCTGTTTAATTTGTTTATTACAGAAAGTACCTACAGTTGTATACTGCCATGTGTACAAGGTTGAAACTTGCACTATTAAAAGGTGGAAACGAAATCTGATGACTCCTCCTCTCTGATCAGAGTGCTGAAGTGGTTAACACCATTAAAGAACTGGCATTCAGTGGGGCGATCCCCAACAAATGGTCCTTCGAGCCGGATCTTGACTGCTTCAGAATGTCATCAGATGGCAACCTAACATCCCCTCTCCATGCTGATAATCGAGCAAGACCAGCACGACGATGTCAGACACCCAAGCGCTTTGAGGATTACATCCTTGACTTCCATCACCGACCTGCCCTTTCCTCCAGTCCTGTTCATAGAGAGTCAGAGGAGCAGAGAGGAGCAGCAGCCGCAGTGTATACTAGTCAAGCAGATGCAGCCTCCAGCCCAGATGGACATCGAGACACGCCCAGTCCGAGTCAAGCAGACGTACTGAATATGGACTCAATGACAAAACTCATGAAATCCATGAATGCGAAGGAGGAAGAGGAGACAGTGGAAATGGACAATCTTCTCAGAAAATTAGATCGGCTTCAGAAACGTAAGCACCGTCGAAACGAGATGATGGAACACATCAGATCGTTCTTGAGAGAAGAAGAGGAAAATGAGGACAATGAACCAGTACAGGCTATTGTATCATCGCTCCAATCTTCGCCGACACATTGTGGTGCATCAAGCCCTCCGCCCATACACGCACATGACACAGTGTCACGTGTCAGCAAACAGGCTGCTGTATGTACATCGGTGAGATATGAAGGAAATTCACATAGGACAGGTGCTGTTTCTAAAGCAGAGGTAGAGAGTCGCAATCTTGGATTCACTCCAATCCAGCCAAATCAATCAAAAACTACAGGTCTAGTATATTCTCCCCTCTCTTCTGGCACAGCATCGCCCACCTCTCATCTGTCATTACCACCACTATCTGAGCCTGTTCCATCTCATTCTGCCAGATTTCTGCCCCTTCATGAACGAACTGTAGCTACAGAAGCTGAACGAGCATTCCAGCCTCTTGAGCAGCAGCTGATGGCACCAGTACCAGTCTATCAGCATCCCATGACACCTTACGGCTATCTTGCAACACCACATTCGCAGATACAGCCAGTGAAGGCATCTACTTCATTCAATTATATCCCTCCTTGCCAAACCATGATCCCTGGGTTACTCCCTTCAGTGAGCCCTGCTGCAGCTATCATTCCTCCACAGCTGATACCATCTCAGTCCGCAGCTCCACCAGGTGGTAGTATATCTCAGCGGATGATGTATAGCCCCCCTAAACCTAAAATTCCAGACTTCACAAGTGACAGTGAGAGAGAATTCGCTAATATGAAGCTGGCATTGGACAATTTGCTTGAGCCTTACCCCGAGCTAACGGAGAAATATAAATATCATGTACTGTTGGAACATCTTAAACTGCCTGAAGCTCAGATGATCGCGCAGTCTTGTCGGCATCACCCATATCCGTATTCAGCAGCCATGCAAGCACTTCAATTACAGTACGGTCAGCCACATCAACTGGCTCAAAGTGAGATAGCAGCCATCCTCACATCACCAGATGTCAAGCCCAATGATAACCACAGCTTTCAGAGCTTCGCTTTGCGAGTTCACCTCCTAGTCAGTATGCTGCTGTCACTAGAGGGACCCAGGGGGATGGAGCTCAATTGCTGCTCACATGTAGACCGTCTACTTAGCAAGCTGCCAAAGTATCTACGGGATGGCTTCATTGAGTTCCTTCAACAGCAGGGTAAGCTCAACTCCATAAGTCTTAATCCTTATAACTTACAGGACTTTGCTGGATGGCTGCAAGTCAAGGCACAGCAGCAGAGACTGTCTATCCGATTAGTACAGCGTTACCAGCATGAGAGACTTCCGGGTGTTGGTAAAGAGAAAGCCCCAGCTAAACCAAAGGGACCAAGTCTAGTTGTTTATCATGGTGCATCCTCTGACGAAACTGTGCTTTCTACCCGTCCCAAAGAGCTCAAGCAGAGGAAACCCTTCAAGGTACACTGCCTCTTTTGCAACAGTAAAGAGCACTACATTACACGCTGTGACAACATCAAAGAGCAGACGGTTGCTGACCTGCAGAAGTGGATTACTGATGGAAAGCGATGCTGGCGATGTGCACGGTTTCACGTACCCGACATATGTAACCTCAAAAAGCCATGCAGTGACTGTGGTGGAATACATCTCCAGGTGCTTCACCGTATCGCCCGTGATGATCCAACAAACTGTACATCAAGTACATCAGAGAGTCGTATTTACCTCACACCCGCCAGCACCAGCAGAGTGCTTCTTAAAGTGGTACCAGTGTTGTTACACAGCAAGTTCAGGTCAGTGGAGACTTACGCTGTGCTGGATGATGGAGCGCAGCGAACCATGATCTTGCCAATAGCTATCCATGAACTTCAGTTGAAGGGTGAACCCGAAACACTTGCTCTACGCACAGTAAGATCTGACATCACTCACCTTTCTGGGTCCAAGATTAACTTGGAAATCTCTCCAAAGAGTGAACCAAAGAGGCGCTTCCAGATACTTGGGGCCTTCACTGCTTCGGGGCTGGACTTAGTAGAGCAATCATATCCAGTGCAGAGACTTCAGAAACGGTACGCTCACCTCAGAGAGCTTCCGTTACAGTCATTCCACAATGTGCGTCCACTGGTCCTGATAGGATCAGACCATGTCCATCTTATCACAGCAGATAGGCCAGTCCGTCAAGGAACTAAAGGTGGTCCAGTTGCAGTGCACACCGCCTTGGGCTGGGCCTTACAAGGGGCTGAGGAGAGCACACAAAGCCACAACTCAGTGCAGCAGTGTCTTTTCGTGTCAACTGGCTGCTCCAATGACTTGCTCTGTCGTAATGTTGAGAAGTTATGGCAACTTGACATCCTGCCTTATAGGAATGAGAAACTGGTGATTCGCTCCAAAGAAGACCAAGAGGCGATTAAACTTCTCGAATGCCGAACGCAGAGAATTAAGGTTGAAGAAGTTCAACGCTATGCCACCCCCCTCCTGCGTAGACCTGGTGCCCCAAAACTCATAAGCACAATCCAATCCGTCATGTCTAGTTTGAGGAGCACAGAGCGGAAACTTCAGAGAGACCCAGAGAAAGCTGTTGTGTACTCTGGTGAGATTAATAAGCTTATCAAGGCAGGCTATGTTACTAAGCTCCAACCTGAAGAAGTTACTGAATCAGAGGAGACCTGGTACATTCCCCATCACCTGGTGTGCCACAATGCTAAATCCAGACTGGTCTTCAATTGTTCATTCAGGTATCAAGGTCTTTCTCTGAATGATCAGCTTCTGCCAGGTCCTGCACTCGGCCCATCATTGTTGGGAGTCCTTTTGAGATTCAGGCAACACACCGTGGCTGTAAGTGCAGACATTCGCGGAATGTTCCATCAGATCCACCTGTTGCCTGAGGACAGACCTCTACTCCGCTTCATCTGGCGAGATTTACATAGTGAGAACTGTCCAGACGTCTATGAATGGCAGGTCTTACCATTCGGTACAACCAGCAGCCCATGTTGTGCCATTTTTGCTGTTCAACAGCATGCTCGCAATAACCAAGAGAGTTACCCAGATGCTTTACAAACAGTGCAGCAGAGTTTTTATGTGGACAACTATTTGGCAAGCTTTCCAACCGCATCAGAGGCCAAGCTCACAATCGATCGACTGCGCAATCTGCTGTCAGAGGGTGGATTTGACCTCAGACAATGGGCTAGCAACCAGTCATCAGTGATAGCACATCTACCCACTGAAGCAAGGTCCTTGGCTGCAGAACAATGGCTAGTGCAGAACAAGACTGATCCAATGGAGCCAGCTTTGGGTCTCAGGTGGAATTGTGCTGCTGATACTTTAGGATACCACTATCGTCCCATTGAACATGCCGCATTAACAATGAGAACAGCCTATCAAGTGCTAGCAACGCAGTATGATCCCTTGGGCTTCATTGTGCCTTTCACCACGCGAGCAAAAGTGCTCATTCAACAGCTGTGGTCAAAAAAAAGAGATTGGGATGACCCAAATTTGCCGCCAGATCTTCAGGCTGCCTGGAACGCCTGGGAAAAAGAGTTACAGCATCTTAGTGTGATAACCATTCCACGCTGTTACTCATCTTTCCCTAATGATGTTCAAAGAAAATATGACCTCCATGTGTTTTGCGACGCATCCGAGAGGGCTTATGGAGCGGTGGCTTACTTAGTAGAGTACACCGAAGATGTCATTCATACTTCCTTTGTCATGGCTAGATCGCGAGTTGCTCCCAAGAGGCAGCAGTCCATGCCTCGCTTGGAACTATGCGCAGCATTGGCAGGAGCCCAGCTAGCAAAGCTTTTGAATGATGAGATCACTCTCACTCTCCAGCAGACAATTCTCTGGACGGATTCTACAACTGTGCTGGAGTGGCTTCAGTCCGACTCATGTAGGTTCAAAGTCTTCGTTGGAACACGAGTCTCAGAAATACAGGAGTTGACAGAGCACAGTGCTTGGCGGTACGTAGACACGCAGCAGAACCCAGCGGATGATATCACAAGAGGTAAACCGCTCTTAAACTTTACTGTGCCTGGTCGCTGGAGTCAGGGACCATCATTTCTAAAACTGGGTTCTGAGCACTGGCCAAAGAGACCTGAACAGACAAAATCAGAAAAGTTACCTGAACTGAAGAGTCTCACTATCTGCTGCCTAACCACTACGGAACCAGATCAAACCCGTCTAGATGCCGCTCAGTTCAGCACATGGAAAGAGTTAGTGGAAGCAACTCGACAAGCCTGTCAAAAGGTTACAAATGATTCGATAAACACCCAGCTCATCAATCATCGTGAAGCAGAATTGGTCCTACTGAGAGAGTGTCAGGCTTCAAGTTTTCCTGAGGAAATAGCAGCCCTCAGAACACACAAACTTATACCAAGCCACAGTTGACTAAGGTGTTTAGCTCCAGAGTGGGATCCAAAGACTAACATACTCCGAGTCGGAGGACGATTACGGAGAATGGAAAGCCCAAATGTTGAACAAATTCATCCAGTAGTGCTAGATCCACAGCATCCAGCAACGAAGCTACTCATTAAAGACTTCGACGAGCGTTTGTTGCACCCGGGTACAGAACGAGTGTATGCGGAAATACGGAGGCAATACTGGATCTTGCGGGGGCGCCAAGCAGTTAAACACCACCAGCTTAACTGTGCATCCTGTCAACGATGGCGAGCTCAGCCTAAAGTACCACAGATGGCAGATTTGCCACCAGAGCGCCTCAGGCTTCTCTGCCCGCCGTTTTATTCTACAGGAGTGGACTGTTTCGGCCCATATCATGTCAAAATAGGCAGAAGGATTGAGAAGCGTTGGGGTGTCATTTTCAAATGCCTCACCACAAGAGCTGTTCACATAGAGCTTCTCAACTCTATGGATGTGGACGCTTTTCTGCTTGCTCTTCGACGATTCATAGCCAGACGTGGCAGACCAAAGGAGATCAGGTCGGATTGTGGCACAAACTTTCGTGGTGCCGAAAGAGAACTGCGAGAAGCCTTTGCAGCGATGGAATCTCAATTAAAAGAGCAGTTAGCAGATTACCAGATCCTCTTCAAGTTCAATCCGCCCAATGCTCCTCACTTTGGTGGTGTTTGGGAGCGAGAGGTCCGCTCTATTAAAGCTGCTCTCCAGGTAGCAGTGGGGAGTCAGTCCGTCTTTGAAGATGTTCTGTCTACGGTCTTAGTAGAAGTAGAGGGCATTTTGAATTCAAAACCCCTGGGATACATCTCAGCAGACATCGCAGACCTCGACGCCATTACACCAAACCTTCTGCTCATGGGGCGGCGGGATGCATCGCTTCCACAGGTGGCCTATGCCTCAGGAGAAATGGGACGGCGCAGATGGCGACATTGTCAAAATCTTGTGGACCAGTTTTGGTCTCAATTCACAAGGAACTACTTACCTACGCTCCAGACACGCCAGAAATGGCACAAACCATCGGACAATCTGGCTGTAGGCTCAGTGGTCTTGATAATTGATCCACAACTTCCAAGAGCTCAGTGGCCTATTGGTAAAGTGGTTAAGACTGTGGTCAGTAAGGATGGGTGTGTGAGAACAGCAGATGTCCTGGTCAGAGGCAAAGTGTACACCAGGCCAGTGGCCCGCCTCATTCTGTTGCCTGCTCTTGAGGATGACAACAAAGACTCTTAAAGAATTCTCTTAACTGACACATTTGCTGCTCAAATGTGGGGGCGGCTGTTGTGAATTCTTTAATTATATGGCTTTCAATATTATGTATCCCGCTGTATTTTATATGTAAGCAGGGTGTATTATGCAAAATACTTAATCCATATGGAAAGAACGTACTACGCAATTTATAGTGGATACGGTTTTGGCGTAAGTGATGCGTTCTCTGTTACGTTTACGGAGCTGTCAGAATATGACGCAGTTTTTCACCCGTGCAGCATCTCTGAGTGCAAGACAAAGTTATTGATGCAGTAAGTTTATCTATGACTTTATGGTTGTAATACTGGATGTTTATACTGCTGAGACTGTCTCTGGCATTAAGCCTGTTAGTCGCGGGTGTTTCGCGATCTTTATGATGATTAGTTCGCCACGGGAAACCCACGTGAAACGCACGTGAAAGTGCCGCTAGCATCGCGGCTTATCTTACTAATAGTGGCTACCTCGTTTAGTTATGTTTATGATTCTCATATATTCTATATTTGTTATACTTTAATACCAAAATGAGGATGGTGTAATGTACCTGAAGTGGTTTATATGCTCTTTTTATATTCAGTTTATTTCCTTGTTCTTATACTGCTAAAGAGACTGAGCGAGCTGGTAATATTGTTTGATTTGTAATCTGCTGTTTTATCACAACAGTATGTGGACATTTAAGTTTGGCATTTAGTTATTTACTTCTGTTTAATTTGTTTATTACAGAAAGTACCTACAGTTGTATACTGCCATGTGTACAAGGTTGAAACTTGCACTATTAAAAGGTGGAAACGAAATCTGATGACTCCTCCTCTCTGATCAGAGTGCTGAAGTGGTTAACACCATTAAAGAACTGGCATTCAGTGGGGCGATCCCCAACACACACACACACACACACAACACAACACAACACAACACAACACAACACAACACAACACAACACAACACAACACAACACAACACACAACACAACACACACACACACCCTTTCCTCTTACCATGTATATGTTTTGTGTATGTATGTTTTCTGTCAGTTTAGCTCTAAGCGCTTAGGTAAATTAAAAGAAATAATTATTTTTCTGTAGCCATGAAAAATATCCTTTTCTAAGAATTAATTAATAATCAATACTGAACGTTCATAGGAGCTGATTGATTGATTGTAATGTTAATGTAGCTATACATCAAGTTAATCTATTTAACTGATTAAAATATTCATAATTAATCATAATGAATAATCATAATGAGTTATGAATATTTATTAATATTTCCCCTCAGAGCTAATTCGCTACAAAAGTCAGACTGGATTGTAATAAGTGAAGATTTAGGAGATCCCCCCTTCTATGTAAAGCACTTTGAGTGCCTAGAAAAGCACTATATAAATGTAACAAATTATAATTATTATTATGAGATACTGAGATCTTGAGAGATCTTTTAGTGTTTAATGTTCTGTAGGGTTTCTGTATCGT
The DNA here is from genome assembly GCF_949357685.1 of Gobio gobio. Taxonomy (NCBI): domain Eukaryota; kingdom Metazoa; phylum Chordata; class Actinopteri; order Cypriniformes; family Gobionidae; genus Gobio; species Gobio gobio. Next base: position 29,408,145 of record NC_137117.1, on the reverse strand, counting down.
CTGTTTTGTGGGTCACCGTTGTGCTGAAGAGTAGAGCCTGTGCTTCGTTGAAAACATTAGTGTTATGCTGCATGTTGCTTTATTTAAAGACAGTAACTGTAAAACATATTTTTTCAGAGAATGTTTCACAATAATAATCCAGGAAATATCTGTAAAGTAACCGTTTTTTTGTAAAACCTTTAAAGCTGCACTATGTAACTTTTCCGTCCGCTAGAGGTCACCTCGTCTATTCAAAACAAAGGCGTAGTTTGATGATGCCAAGTTTGAGCGCAGAATCTTGGGACATGTGGTCTTCACCTCACAGCCGGTGGAAAAGAATCGGGATAGGACTCAGGATAGGATAAAAATCGTGTTCATGGATGGGATTATTAATGTTACTGTAGTATGAAGCAGAGCAGGACCGAGTGTTGTGGGAGCTGAGCAAGGCCGCTGGAGTGATTGTTAATAAGAATAGCGCAACACACGCCTCGCGAGCAGCGGGACTATTATTATGGCATAATTGACAGTGGTGGCGGGACTTTTATTATGCCACAGTCGCCGGCGCCATTTCCGCTTTTCCAGTCATGAGTATGAGGTAACGCAGCTTTGTTCATCATACATCTGAGTGTGTTGAAAATTAAGTTATGACGTTACTCTGTGCGTTCGCTCAGTGGCTGCTATGACACTTGTGGCACACTGCAGTGAGAGTAAAGTGTTTCTGCAAAATAAAATCGGAAACCGAGGGTAACGCAGATATGACGCCATTGACAGGCGACTCCCTCACACGTCCCGGTTCCTTGGTTAAAATAGCAATTTTCTCACGATTTACAAATAGTTGGAAACATTTGGGATATTGTAAGGACTCAACTCAACAAAATAAATAACACTGGCCTAGTGGTTGTTGGATATTTTACTGAAAAAAAATTACATAGTGCACCTTTAAGGAAAAGTATTATAAAATATTAAGACATTTTATCTTAAATTTTATTTGGTTTGGCAGACACTTCTGCAAGTCATTGACCATTTCTTTTTTTAATGATCTTTAACTGTTATTTTCATTGATGGTAAATGTTTGGCACCCTGTGCTGCCATGCATTTCACAGTTTGTACGTGTTTTTTGTTTTTGTTTTGTACAGTGTAGCCTACCTCGTTCTACAATATTTATATGATTAAATCACTGCAATTTGAGCAGTCATTTATTTGTAACCGTGTATGGCAGATGAAGGCTTTAATACCAGTGTTGCACAGAGCCACAGGAAATTTTAATTGTTTTTGCATCAGTGTCAATGACTGAATATTTCCTGATTTCCTTTTTGAAGTTGAGTTGTCTCATTTGGGATTTGTTTCTGTGAGCTGTTTCATCAAACCCAAACATACATCGGTGGAGAGATTTAAGAGGTGACTTTGCAATAAAAAAAAATAAAATTTAGAAAGAGACAATTCTATCAATTTAAGTTGCCCCAATCTAATTTTCTACATAGCTAATCACCCAATCATCTACATGAGCTATTGGTGCAACGTTAATAAATAAAAATAAAAAAGTAGGCTTTTTATTTCCAACAACATGCCAAAAAATATAAGAGACCTATGATTTCTACTTTTCCGGTAAACATGACCTCGATGTCCGGAGAGCACGCAGGCTATGCTAAAGTTAAGAAACTTGGATAAAGGGTTGTTCAAGTTAGGATTCTTCTGTAAAACCCTTATATTCTGTTAAGATAATAATATTAATGCACTTGGGAAATGTTATTCTGCAACAGCCGTTGTCCTAAATGAGGTTCTAACTGAAATTCTTTCACTTTCTGTAATACGCACCCAGACTTACAGGAAATCTGAAAGAAGTAGCTAGAATATAACGGGTCTGCTTGTCAGCGTCATCCGACAGCCGCCCAGACGCTCTTCTGACATATTCCACTTTTGCAGAAGTAGGGTGCTGCCGCATTAAGAGTCGTTGTCATCGATTAGAAGGGCGACGTCGGACATAAATAATAGTTAATATCGTCAGACTGTAGAACGTAAATGTCAGAGAGCGATCATATTGCTTCGAGGGCCTTTGAAAACAGATCAGACGCAGTAAGTTAATGAGTTCTTTGTTTCAGTTGAATGTACCGTCATTCATTGAATTCGGTGCCTTCATTTTTGATCCCAGGAAAGATCATGATCTTACTGCCTATATTATATTATATATTAATATCAATTTTGAGTCTTGCGCACCCGAACTGGTCCAGGCATAATGCGGAAATGGAGTGACTTTTCTGCTGGACAATCTAGCGATCATGAAGACCGTAGTTTTTTTGGGAACATAACTTGTTTCAATTCCAAGCTGGTGGACAATAAACAACGACCAGCAGGTCAAGCTGTTTTTTGGGACATGCTGATGAAATCCAGCAACCACGTTTTACTGCTGGATTTTCCAACTGGATTAGAACTGAAGGCAAAAAAAAAAAAAAAAAAAAAAAAAAAAAAAAAAAAAAAAAAAAAAAAAGAACTGAAGGCAATTCTTCTTCCTCTGTCACAGGTCAGCAGATATGTTCCTCTTGCTGTGGTTGAGGAGATCCTACTGAACCTCCCTGCACATCAGGTGGTGCAAGTCTGTCGGCTGGTGTGTCGTAATTGGAAGGTGGTGGTGGACAGTGGTGGACACTGGAGAAAGCGCTGTCGGAGAGAGGGGATCCAGCCCTGTGATGCGTCCAGACCACCAGAGGACTGGCGCCAGTTTTACTTTCTAAGAGGACGACGGAACTTAATCAAGAATCCCAGCGCAGAAGGTGAGCCACTGGAAATAAATAATGTTTCAATAAAGCACTTCATATTCGGGGCTGGCATGTTTCCCAGAAGCCCCATCATCAGCATAAGCCAATAATAATAATAAAAAACACTAATAATTGAATAATAGTCTACTGTTGAATGTAGGCTAATCTTTAGTAAATCGTAAATTGCATAGGCCTATCCATTTTTCATACTGTGCATTATAATGTAAAAAAAAAAATACCTTGCTTGACTATTTTTTATTTTCCTATTTTTTTTAAGTGATATGTATTACAAAATTACGTTTTTTTTACTTTTAATTTTTTTTAATTTACTTTTGTGTGTAACCACAACAATCATCTTTGGTTATTGGCTCACAACAAATTGTGATTGTTGATCTTTAGAGCACATTTCAAGGTACATGTAGAAATGGCAAACTTCCAAGAGGGACCTAATCAGTCTTAAAATGATTTACCCGGGTTTAAATGACTCCAAGGCCCCCCATTTGTCCAAGACAATATTCAAAGGCTCTTATATCTATAGGATTATATGAACCTATGGTACTTGTGTTGTAATAAAAATAAAATAAAACATTAACACTATTCATTTCCCACCTTTTTTCCTCCTGGAAATGCTATGCCAATAGTCACTTGCCCTATTTATGTGATGTTCTCCTCTCTGGTGGTCTGATTAGATGAGTTCAGTGGATGGGAGATTGTACAGAATGGTGGTGACGGCTGGACAGTAGAAGATAATTCTTTGGAAATCCCAAATCACACAGTCCCAAAATGCTTTGTCACCTCTTACATGTAAGTTTGATATGACTATTCTTCAGTTGAAACTTCAAACCGAAATTATTTGCATTAAAATACAATTTTCATTCAGTTTAACCAAATTGACATAGATGAGTCTGAGGCTTTCTTTTTCACCCGTATAAACTTTGTCCTCAGGTTATGTTTGAAGCGACAGCTGATTGATTTGACAGAAGAAGGTTATAGTGCTGCTTTCATGGATCAACAGCAGCCTCATATCAAAATATCAGACTGGTGAGTGTTTGCTCAAACTCTCATTTCATGTTACCGTATCAGTGGTTTATTTATTATACCACTTAAAGTATACTAAATAAAGTATAATTTTTTAATGTTTTGTCTGGTGCAGGTGTGCCCCGCGCTGTGATTGTGGGACTGAGTATCAGATCTGTGTAGAGTTGCTTGATCAGGAACAAGAACCCATCAGTACCTTTGAGCCTGAGTCAGTTTACTATCCTCGGTTAAATGATCTGGAGTGGTGTGAAGTGAGTAGAAGAAAATTAACAATCAAATCTGATCAAATAACTGTCATTCTCACTATATATATATATATATTTTTTTTTTTAAATTACTCAGATGACACACACCTTTAAGGATTATGGCCCTGGAGTTCGGTTTATCCGTTTCACTCACGGCGGGAGGGATGCAGATTACTGTCGAGGCTTGTTTGGAATACTGGTCACTAACAGTAGCGTGGAGATCTGTCCTGTCTGATGAGAGGGTAGTGTTTTCCATCATGATTGTTATTTATTTACTTTTTGTTAATAAAGAGGGCCTTCATTAAGAACTTGAGTTTAAGACATGTTCCTATAACATTAGTTTATCTCTAACCACATTGTGATAATTTTAATTACTGATTTTAATATCTACAGTTGCATATATGCAACTGCTACAGCTTCTTTAAGTTAAAGGGGAAGTGAGGTAAAATGTGGCAGTGGGAAAGACATATCACCCCTTTCATTTATGTCATGTGACCAAATATATATATACAAAAACTTATTTTAACACAATGTGTGAGAAATAACTATAACTTTAAATAATAATGTACTGCATACTTTTTGGTAAAGTGGCAATGTATAAAACCATGTAGGCCTATATATTTGTCATCACATTGAAATACTCAGAAAAACATGGGAGGTTTATGGATTTTCTTCAAAGAAATGTGAATAATGTGCAGCAAGAGCTTTCTGTATAAATATTTTTTTCATATTTTTATGTAAGATACAAATTTCTCAGATATTACCCAATGACTCAAGTTGACATATCCAAACTTATCCCTAACGTGAGACATTGTGTTACATTTTAAGTAGTCATATTCATATGGCTCTATGATGTCTTCTAAATTCAGCTCATCCACACATATACTGGCCTATTCTATTTACATATTTCTCTTCTCAGTTGACAATTTAAATAAAAAGTGGCACATCTTACCCCACTGCCCTACTATACTAACATTTCCGTTAAGAGTGTTTTAGTATCACAAAAGAGTTGTATGTGTAAAAGCTGCACACATATAATCCCATCATGTGACATGGATACCATGGTATATTATGTGGGCCTGTAAAAGAGTAAAAGTTACTGTTACTAAAAAATATCCTGTTTATGCCAGATTCATCTTTGATGATGTGTCCCGCTCATAAAATAACACATTTGCATGTCTTCTGGGACCCTGGGGGCTCTATAGCTGTTAATATTGCCTCATCAAATACGTTCTTCAGTCCTTTCTGTAAAAAAGGGAAAAAGTGAATCTCTGTTATGCAAATAAAGCAAAAGCATGGCTTTAGAAACAGAACATACTGATAAGCATACCCACCTGCGTTAGAGCAGAGCATTCAACATATTTCACAGCCTTTAAGTCTTTGGCTAGTTTGTCAGCTGTCTCTGGGTTGATTGGCTTTTGTTTGTTTTTTGCAAGCCTTGCAATAGTTATAGGATCGTCTCTTAGGTCAATCTGGGTTCCAACCAGCAGAAAAGGGGTTTTCGGGGAGTAATAGGTTATCTCAGGCACCCACTGCATTTCAAATGAATTGTTGTTAGCAAAAAATAAATGATTCCACATTATTGACAGATTACTGACAGACTCACCTTTTCTTTCACGTTTTCAAACGAGGAAAGAGAAACTACAGAGAAACAAACTAAGAAGACATCTGTTTGGGGATAGCTTAGGGGCCGTAATTGATCCTGACCTACAAAATATTGAAATATTCAGGTTTGTGAGGATCGATTCTTGTGCAAATTGTGTACATATGAAATCTGATTGGGACATGTTTAAGATATTGTATCTCACACTGTATTACAAGTTGATACTGCTTCATCAATTGTGTTATCATCAAATACCTGCAGCATCAAATAATCTAATGGTATACGGTTCACCACCTATCATTACAGTCGCAGCTTGGTTTTCAAACACCTGAAAAAGAAAATAAAGCAACTGAATTGACACCATCTTGATTATTTCCATGTGTTGCAACTGATGGGATTTAACCATCTATTCTGCAGTTATCACTGATAATGGGTACAAAGGTTGTATTTTTCTTTCTCAAGCTGGTCAAGATGAACATATCAGAGCAATAGTACTGCATAGCCTACATAATTGGAAAAAAGGAAAAGACAATTCTTACTGTTGGTTCTGATGGGAACTCTTTTGTAAATGAAACCAAAAGGCTGGTTTTGCCCACGGCACCATCTCCAACCACCACACATTTAATTGTGGACATCGCTGTTGTCACAAGTTGTTTTCCAGCATCTGGCATCAAAGAATCTGTAATTCATAATAAATTATATTTAGTTGACAGATGGAGTTAGGCTACTTGCATGCAAAAAAGGCAGTTTTGATTGTGGATTTGTATCTCCTATAAATTACTTTAAAGTAAAAAGCCATCTTGGTGTAAATTGCTTGATTTCATTTCATTATATAATTATTTAAACAAAAAATGTGCTAGAAATGTCAGGACAATATAAGAAAATTATCTGTTTCACATATTTCCCCATGCTGAAAATCTGACCAGTGTTTTGAGATGCTGTTTACGTCATCTTAGAAAATAATCTTTTATGAGAATGCCACAGGTGTTACATCCGTTTTTTGTTAATATAACCTTGAATAAATAAAATTAAAACAGTGAAGTTGTATTTTATTAGTAATAATTCCAATGCTATTAACTTACCATCAGTTTTTATTCTAGAATATGGGTCTTAATTCAGAAAACTAACATTGTATAAAGTTGGGAACATTTTTGATGACACGTTACGGGATGAAACAAACAAAAGCATGACTAAATTAAACGTCTTCATTAAGTACTCATAAAGCATAGCACGTGTACAAGTGTTGACAGTGACCGAATTTTGACATTATGATAGATACCTAGTTTCTTAACAGCCTGACGGAAAACATGTTTAAACAACATATGAACTGGTCTACTGTTAACTATGTAAACATTTCACATATACAACTGCTCTTTACTTCAATTACAAACATTGTAAACTAAGAATTGATATACAGATACGAGCAAGAATTTCCCATGGCTGTGCTGTCCATCCAAAACAGGACTCTGCCAATCACATTTCAAAATAAAAGTCTTTCCCCCCTCATGTAAAGTCTTAGCAAAGAACTCCTTTGAGACCCTCAAATACCTTCAGAATATAACTATTTTGTTATTAATTCAGTGGTGATTGCAATAAAATGCACAACCATTAATACTAGAGTCAGAATAACATTTCAGAGCAAAAATTCTGCAGATATAAAACTAAGGTAAAAAAAAATCAAATAAAAAGTCCTGTGGTGGATTTATGTTTAATTAATGTTTTAATGATAACACCCTATTCTAAGCCCAGTTACAGGTTTATATCCAGTCATACATTTAGACATCAGTGACCAGTTCAACTAATTGATTAAATGAACATATTTTATATAAATAGACCAACACTTTACTTATTTTAAAGTAAAAAAATACTCTGAAAAAAATAAATAAATTAAAGAGTGAAATAAAAAGTTAATATCGGTTACTGGTCAACCTTCATTTCAGTTCTAAATAATACAAAGTTCCACAAGGTCTATTATCTTGTCACTTCACAGAGCACCAAACACATTCATCAGGTTTATTAATTTTTAAAGATCTAAAACAAAAACAAAAAAGTAACACTGTTGTTTCCCTGAGTCTGTTTACTCTGAAAGAGAAAGATGAAAAGTGCACCATAAACTTCTGTTCGTTTCAAGAGAACTTAGTCACAAGCAAAGTAATCCTTTAGTGGCGCTAAAAGATGTCTTATGACAGGGACACTCCAGGACTTCCCCAGCACTTTCTGCCTCTGCATACGCCCCATGTTTTTCACGTCTGTGTAATGCTTTGGAAATCCAAATATTCTGTCAAAATGGAAGTGTAAGAGTGAGCATAAATAAAATACACATTTGTGACTGTATTTGGAAAGAATGTAAAACTGAAAGGATAGAATAAGTAAAAGTTACTTCTCCAATTCGGTGATCCACAGACTGTCATCTTTTCCATTCATGATGATGGGGTAATGCCTGTCATCGACGCCTGGTTTCTGTATGTTTGGTCGTGTGGTGATAGTGCGAATTTTTTCATACTGCAAAATAGTACAGTATATAGCGTCAGAACTCATGTGGACAACAGACACAATTGAGTTTAAAGGGATCATTAAAACTAATGTATTATGCATATTTTTGGCGAGAAACTTGTGACAAACCTTTGCAGTGCGGCCGGCGTCCAGACAATCCTGAAGACTGAGTTTATCTTTCTGAGATGCTATGATTGGTCTGGTCAAAACAGAATAAAACACTTACTCCCAGTTTCACAGACAAAGCTTAAATCTAGTCTCAGATGAAATGCATGTTTGAGCTGTTTTAACTGAAAGCAACTTGCACTGACATCTCTTAATTAAAACATGTCAGTGTCATTGTTTTGTCTCAGGATGCACACCAGTGTTGCTTTTTTCTAAGGCACGTTTAACTCTTTGGTAATTTTTTTGAGCGCGAGATGCTAACGGTCTAATTCGATTCAATGATCTATGCTAAGCTATGCTAAAAGTGCTACCGCCAGACCCAGAGATCGGCTGAATGGATTCGAAAACGGTAAAACTCAACTGTTTAATTCTAGGGGAGTTGGAAAATTAGCCTATTTTAAAGGAACACGCCACTATTTTTGAAGTGAATGAGATATACGAAGTCATATGAATACAACAGACTCACCTGGTCATGCCAGGTATGTTCCCCCAGAAGTATCTTGCTCTGTGAGCTGGACTCACTTTCACAGCATCAACAAGCACAGGGTTACACTAAAAAACAAAACCACATATACTTAATAAACCATATTTATTTAAAAAATAATAATATTAGAAAAATATTTGAACATATGCACTTTATAAATCTACAAAAATCTGCTGAGGGTATTTAACAAACCTAACAGGTTCAAACCTCAATCCAACAAAATCACACTCACTTCCAGAAAGCGGGAGATGTCAGATTTAACCTTGGTTTCCATTGACACCACGTTCTCAAACAGCCAGAAGAACGGCCGTGGGTCATCCTCCTTCGGTTTCATAACATTCAGAAGCCGATAATATTCGAAAAAGAGCCGTCCAGTGCCCTCTGCAGAGAGTAAATAGGATCTCAGATGCAATGAATTGTTATAGCCTATTATGAGACCAGGTTTCCCAAAATCCTCCCATGCGTTCATTTTGAGTATCCAGACTTTTGGTTACTGGATAAAGGATTATAGTTCACCAGATCAAGAAATTAATTCTCATTTTGTGTGCAACATACATCAGACGTGTCTTACCAAACAAGCCCTTTCGGTTAGGATTGGCTGTGCACAAGTCATTGCAAGGACTCCCACCGATGAGAAGATCAAACGGGCCCCATTTCTCAAGCTGAACAATGAAAGAAAAAACTTGATGAGCAGATTCTTCTTCAATCTCAGTGCATTTGTACATTTATAGACAGAAAACAAACAAGATGATGAAAAACGTATTTTTCGACCGTACATGCTCTTTCGTGATGTTTTTAACATCATCCACATGAGTGATTTTTCCATCATGGTTGACCATAGAGATGGTAACGGATTCTTCTTCAATTTCTGAGGCCACATATTTTTCCACTTTGATGCCAAGATCCCTCAGAACGAGGTATCCTGAAACACAAAAATGCATTTAAATGAACCACATGACCAGTACAAGAACAGACTGTAACAGACGTGTATTCAACTACAACTGGTCCAGGAAGTTGAGAAGTTACCTGTGGCTATACCATCAAACAAGGAAAGGACTCTGATTGGACGTCTCAGGTTAGCAGGGATTGATGGGTAAACACGATGGGGCTCCTGAGGAGGACAAATGTCAGAAGTCAAACCAACACAAATACAAATCAGAAAGATCAAGGTCAAGTATTTTTACAAGATGATGAACTTTATGAAACAAGCACTAACAAACTCCATGGCACTGTTGTTGGCAAAGAATTCCTGCACACGGATGCTCCAGTCATGCCTGGGCTTCAAGGCTCCGGAGCTGCTCTCAGGTGCACACAGGTAACAGGTCCACGGGTCCACATTTTTCAGCCAGTCAAATGTCCCCTCACCCACTAGGATATCCAGACAGTCCACACAGTAGCAGCTAGAGAAAGAGAAGAGACCAGATTAGATTGGTGGTCAAAATTTGTGAAAAAGGTACCTGGACTTCAGAATATTTGAAATGTCGCCTTTTGCTTTCATGGCAGCAGCACTCAACAAGCATTAACTTTTTACAAGATTTTATCCAAAACCTGATGATCATGTTCTCCAGCATGATTTGAGAATTTTTCAAAGAGCATCTTAAGCTTGGGAGCAAAAACAAAGAGTTACATGATCAATGTCACTAATTTACTTATTGATTAGTGACTGAGAAATAGTGCAGTTAGTAATTTTTTTGGATGGTTTTGTGATCAGCACAACCACACTCACCGACAACAGCTGTCATGGCCACACAGAATGACCTCCATGCCAGAACAGCACACGGTGCAGTACGACTGATAGCCATCTTCATCATAACGGTACAGCGTCTCCGTGAAGTTAAACTACATGTGACAAACAAACAGACACACCATTGAAATCATTCAGCTACAACTAGCGGCATCACTAAAAACAGTTTGTTGATTAATAATTTATACACAAGAGCATACATTTTACCAGCAGTCCAGGGACTGCAGATGTAAAATAGCCTTTTGGCTAATTCTGGCACATTGTACATTTACGTATTATTGATGTGCATTGTACCTGCCAAATAAACCTGAAATAAAAATGAATAAAATAAATGTGAGGTGAGGTGCAGATTTTGAACACTAATTCATCCCAAAAGTGTTGGGTTGAGGCTTGATGTCGGCTTTACCAGAGATAAAAAATGAATAGGAGAAATCAGAATGCTTAATAGCAGTTAGTCCCACTTTACTTGCTATTTGCATATTTAATGCTGTTCACATTAGTAACAGGCTTATTTGAGCATTCGCCTAGTTTACTTTTAAATGTGTATAAGCATTAGTTGGACCAGCTATTTGAGCGAAACTTAAATGATTCCACTGTCAGATTTCACTTTTGAAATGATGTTGTCTAAACAATATATTGACAAATAGTTTTCGAATTTAGCCTTTGATTTTATACAACTGTTACTAATGGGTGTAGCTGAATTAGGTGTTCTACTGGCCAGCATGAAATTAGACAACCCTAGTCTTGCTGACTAGACCTGTGAAAACTACAAATGTGTGATGTGAGGAACATCCATAGTTATGTAATAACATTGTACCTTGCATATCACGCACAGGCTCCCTTGGAAGAGTGGGTGGATGATTTCAACGAATGTACTCCCACATGATAAGCAGAACTCTGAGAGGGAAAACAAGTGAAACTAGGATGAACTTTACTCATTAAATCCACAGTTATTGCAATGTCTAGGAAAGGGGTTCTCACCTTCAATGTTTCTCTTATTTTCCAGACATTCATGCACCATTTGATCTGAAAACATTTCAATAAACACAAGGTTACATGGGATTCTTTTTTTATTTACCATCACAATTTTAATAGCAATGATAAATATAAATGGTGTACATACATCTTTTCAGGCTGTTCTGTCTGGACTCGACCTGCATACTTTCCCTGTTCATTAGAAGCTTATTCCAGTATGTGCGTTTCTGTTCTCTACGCGTCCTCGCAGTCTGCAAGGATCTCGGGTTCAATTTTAGATGCATGAATTTTCTGTAAACATCTGTTTTTCTAAGGTTTATCGGACCATTGTGCAGGTCCAGAGATTCAGGGAGTTTATTTAGAGATACAGTTAATTTAAATAATTTTTCTCGATGGTCTTTGTAGTTCGGAGAGGATCCAGCATTCCCATTCACTGATCGTGGCATAAAAACCTCTTCTAAAAAAGGAACAAAAAGACAAATACACAGCAAATTAACAATGAATATGAAACAGATTTGCAATTCAACATTACAGTACATGCAATGAAATACAGTAGAGGTCAAAGAGTTTCTTCAGTGCTTATCTGCTGCATACCATTGCATTCTGATTGAGGTCGAAGTCCATCTGGACCTTTTGGTTTAAAGCCACCAAAAGCCCAGTTCAACATAACTCTAAGCAGCTCATCCGTAGAGTCCGTCTCAGGAGAAAAAAACATTCTACTGCGCCTGGACGCCACCTGGAGAATATTATGTATAAAACCTTGCTTACATGTTTACAAGTGTTTGTGTTTATGTATTTGCATGAACAAGTTGTTTGAGGTCTTATAAAAAAGTCACAATAAATTGCAATCTACACCCTGGTAAATGGATGTTAGAGTGCTAAAACATGGTACTAGCATACCTGCAGAGAATTGAAGATTGCATCTTTATATGTCGCTACTGTAGCGAAGGAATTAGAACAGAAGCACTTAGCAAATGAAAAGAAGGGCAGGAGATCATCTACTTGGATCTACAATGGGGGGGGAAAAAACATGATTTTTCTTTTTTCGTTGAGTAAATAAAAGAAAGCACAAAATTTGCACATAAGACTCTGCATTTGTATACCTCTGACAGCATCCTGTTTCCAAAGAAAATGACTTTCCGCATGGAGCCACAAGGCCTCTTGATGTCCCAGCTCTGAACTAGTCCAGGCCAAAGACCAAAGCCCGCAATCGGCCCCCAAACCATCTCACCGACTGTGTACTTGCCCTAAAAAAGCAGCAGTCATTAGACAGTCTGAGATTTAATCACGCAGATTACTTTAAAGATGAAGTGTGTAATTTTATAAATGTTCCTCCCATCTCATTATAAAGCCGTCATATGACTATAAATCCTCACATAACGCTATCATTTTTGTGTGAACTATTACTTTAATATGCGGAGTTAACCAAGCCATTTAGGATGATTTTCCCCAGAAATGCCTGATTTTGAGCCAGGGATATTTGTTATATCAACCAATGGCTGACAGGGAGAGAGTGTTTGGGAACCCTGTTTGAAAATCTTTTTTTTTTTTATTCCTTTTGGTGAGTTTTAGAAACAGAAAATACACACTTCAGGTTTTACTACAATGCACGCAAAGTAAAAAAAAAAAAAAGGATTTTCTGTAATTGTTACCTGGTAGGGACTGATTGTTTTCTCATTGTTATTTGTGATGCTTCCTTTTCTTCTCTGGCAAAGAAAGTAAAGTGTTCAATTAAGATATCCAAAAACAAAACACCCTTCTATTGCAAGCAAGTACATATCTACCTCAGTCCATAGGAAATCATCATCACTACTGCTATAATCATCATCACTGCTGCTGTAATCATCATCATCATCATCATCAGTGGACACATACTGCTGATCTCCTGGCAACATAAAAAGGACAAAGATAAAGATTTGGGCCAAGTTGCAAAGTTTCAGAAAAAAATTAAATACCACTAGCTGGTATATTTTAACAGAGCCTGAAACCTTTTCTGTCATTTTGACTTTCTGGGCCTGAATCAGACGAGACTGGCACAATATCCTCCACTTCCATTGCCATAATTTCTTCCACTTCCCTTAAGTCAATAACCTCTGAGAATCAAGCGCATTCATTAGAGTGTGATGTATAGCAAATAGAGATCAGTTCCTCAACAGTTTATTAACCTTGCAGTCATGTTCTAATGTTATATTATAACATGTATTTTGGCTTCAAAAAGGTACAACGACTGTGTCTCATTACCGGATGTGATGCTCCCTTGAGTCTCTGGGCTGAGATGTGATGGAGCGCTTTTATAGGAGCTGCTGTCTGTGACATCATCCTCAGCCATGTCTTTCTCCTCACAGTCCTCCATTTTCCACTCATTGAAAATGTCGGTTTGATTAAACATCTGAGAAAGACATGAATGACATGACAGAAAATAATGTTTGCTGGATTAAAACCCACTGTCATGATGTTAGGGTGTTCTAGATGGTAGAGGCTAGATACTTTAAATATCACCCAACCTCATTTTCATAAACTCTTTTTTCTCTTTATATTAAAAGTGGTTTGAGAAAATTTTTTGTCACATTGATATCTGATTAATGATAATTAGTTTTCTCAATCTTTTCATAGTTCAGTGACTCACCCATTCAAAATTTGTTTCTTTTTTCAATTTTTTGGGCAGGGCCAATAAGCTAATGATAACTTTCCCAAAACTAGATGTCCTTCCCATAATCCTCAGCTCGGTCTTCCAGTACTGCTCCACTGACTGGGCAGCTGGGAGTGTGTCATCCTCATCAATGAACTGGTACTCCAAAAACTCATCAGTGAGCAAGCTGACATTCTCAGGGCTTGAGCAAACCCCAAAACAGACACCTAAATCTTGGACGACTTTGCCGGTCACCTCAAGCTTTTTTACTGGACTCAACACCAATGACAAGTTTCTCAGGGTGGAGTCTGGGAAGGGTAAACGTTCAACAATATGAACAGTAACAGTCGTGTAGAAGGAGATGTTGGAACGGTGGAAGATCTCCAAGTAGTCAGACAACTCCGCAGAGCATTGCAGGAGAAAATCAGCAGCCTGTTTGCCAACTTGAACCTCTCCTCTAGGTAAATGTCCCACTGCGTCCTGTACAAGCGAGGTCTTTCCTCTCCTAAGAAAAAACTCTGCTGCTTTTGGTCTGAGGAAACTCGCTGTGTAACATCTCACTAATTGAGAAGCATCTTGGAGCAGTTGTGTGACGCTGACACCTTGGTCAAAACTCTCCTGAAAATCACAAAGCGGCTGCAAAGCATGGCTAAGAAAGAGGGCGTTGAGTCGCATTTTGGGATCAGCAAGAATATGACCGATTGCCTTTTCATCCATCTCCAGAGATGATCCAAAGTATTTCTCAAGGTCTGACCAAGCCAAAGTCATTTTTTGGATTATTCTCCAGAAGAGAGAACATTGAGACATAAGGAGAGTATTGACGTTTGACCCCTCAACATCTTCAAGCACATTTTGTAGAGCAGCTGGGAAAGATGGAAAGTGTTTGTAGATTTCTGTGATGAGATTCAGAATCCGGTCAGAAAACTCCATTTTCATGACACCACTCTGACACGCTTGTCCTGCCATATCTGTAAGTCCACATAAAGATACAATCTCAGGTTTCAGCAGCTTTAGACCAGAGAGAAGATGTTCATGATCTGGGAAGTTTGAATAAAATATTGCCATGTTCACTAGAGGTATTCTGAACTTCTTCAGCATCTCCACGATGCTGGTACAGATGGCATCAGCAGTCTCTTCCTTTGGATGAAGAACATCAAGCAGTCTGATCTTGTTTTCCCCAGTAGCTTTGTCAAAAAAGCCCAACAGGACCACACTAGCCTCTCTCTCATCATCAAGCTCCACGGCATGGTATAAATAAAGGCAGTATGGGGTCTGACTGCAGAAGGTTGTAATATCTTCCCAGTATTTCTTGCTTAATACTAGACTGTACTTGCTATTGGTACAGTTTGATCCAGCATCAGTTGAGGTAGATGGGCAATACTTTCTGATGAAATGCATTGTAGACGGACTGCAGGAGAAAGATTCATCTGATTTCTTTTTAGCATTACTCATGCTCTGGTTTGGACACTGTTTGTATACAGCACTGTTGATTCTTGAAGCACGTTTTCCCTTCTTAGCTATAAATAAAAGAATGACAAATAGCATTTAGTTTACAAGACCAATGACCATATTTCATTTTTTTCATGTACTCAGTCAATAAAAATGAACTCAAAAGTAAACACCTACACATTTCTGGCTCTGTGGTCATGTTTTCAGAACAATGTACATTTTAAAGATTGTTCATTCACCAACAATTTCTGCTACAGTTTCTATAAAAGGGGTAAAAAATACATGGGTGATAATAAATGTTGATCATTGCACATAATAATTATAAAAAATAAAATAAAAACACTGCATAATAAAACACTCAAAAAGTATACAAACTTTAAATTAAATTACATAAACATTCAGAGAGGAATTATGTCAATAAAAAAATAGGCAAAACGCACCATGCAGATTATATTTTTAATGAAATGTTTAAAAATGTTTGGGAAGGGACTATTTGGACTATCACAAAGGACTATCACTTTTTTTTCACACACAAAAAAGTGTAAAGTCAGTGACAACATGACTTCCCAATTAAAATGTTTTAACCAGGTAACAAAAATACCTGAGCAGGTGTGCTTCACTTGACTGAAAGTGGCTTGGAGTATGTCATGAAGTCAGTGATTTTTGTTTCTCCAATCTTTAGATTCATCCGCATTTTTTCCATAATCTGCAGAGAAATTGCAGAATGTTTGAAAAGTCTGAAAAATAGGGGTTTGGTTTGAAAAATCCTGAATGAAGAAAACACTGAATTTTATAGTTTAACGAGGACACGTTGCACTGTATTTATTCACTAAACAAATAACGTTACTTCACCAATTTCACTTAGGCTACTAACATCATATTACGCTCAATTAGACCTGTACATGTCGCTAAAACCACAAACACATATGTTTAGACTAATATCAGTCAGTAAACCGGCTGTGGTAAAGCGAAAAGACCCTTATTAAGATTTGAGCGCGCGGTATTCTGTGGATGACAGGAGAAAGCGCGTGGTGTGCTTCTCACTACACTCAATTAAATTCAGCTTCTACATCTGATCATTTTAACGCTTTTGCACTGTTTAAAATAAATTAATATTGTATTTCACTATATTGTCAGTAAATGTGCAATTTGCGGGAATTATAGCCAATTGTGAAATGTAACCAGCAAACTGCTGAAAGGAAACGCAACAAACCGAAAAGATGTTTGACCGGAGGCCCATTTAGATAAAGACGTATTTACACCTAATATGTCCAGAAATCAGTGTCAACACTTGAGAAATAAGACGACTTCGAGAATTAATATCCACACATGGCCTCATTCATTTACCGCGAAAACTTGAAAGAGAGGAAACGGATGCTGCTGGCGATGAAGCGCAAGTGGCCTCCCAAAATATCAGCCTTTCCTTCACATAGCACGTTTATGTAAACACTTCACACATACTACTAGTCTTTTAAATCCTCTTCTAAACATTGTAAAAAGGTACTAAACAACTACTTACACAGTGGAAGACGTTTCCATGACTGCCCAGCCAAAACAAAACACGCTTCTGTCTTCACTTTTCAAAATAAAAGTCGTTTTGTTTCTCGTTTCATTTGGTAACGGGTACAAACTCGTGAGACTTTTACTCAGAATAATATGAAAACAGTTAATATCTAAATAATAACTACTCATTTTAGTAAATGCATCTTCTATAAAATATTAAACCTGTGGTTATTTCAATTATCAGTATAAAAATGACATTTCTTAAAATGTGGGGGCAAAGATGCCCTGTGGTGAATTACCGTTATGTAACTTTTTATTTATTTGATAACATAAATAGAGACAAACACTTAACACATTTACTAGGTTTATTAATTTTGCTCAATCCCACATCAAATTTGCCAATCAATTTGTAGCTTAACGTGATTACACATTTTAAAAAAGTGACCTGTGATTTAATGCATCATTCAATAGAAATCAACTTTCTTTAGTTTCCCAGCATCCATTATTCCATACAATTCTTCAGTCATAACATTTTTAGTTAAAAAAAAAGGTAAAACTATTAAAAGCAACAAACTCATGTCCCTGAGTCTTTCCACACTGACAGAAAAAGATTAAGATGATCATTTAAAACTTCTGTTCATTTCAAGGGGACCTCATCACAAGCAAAGTAATCCTTTAGTGGCGCTAAAAGATGTCTTATGACAGGGACACTCCAGGACTTCCCCAGCACTTTCTGCCTCTGGATACGCCCCATGTTTTTGACATCCGTGTAATGCTTCGGAAATCCAAATATTCTGTCAAAGTGCAAGTGTGACAGTGAGCATAAATAAAATACATATTTGTGCATACATTTTTATTTATAGCTAAAGGAGTAGAAGTTTAACATACTTCTCCAATTCTGTGATCCATATATTGTCATCTTTTCCATTCATGGTGATGGGGAAATGCGCATCATTGGTGCCCTGCTTCAGTGAGTTTGGCCGTGTAGTGATAGTGCGAACTTTGTCATACTGCAAATTAAGTACATTATAGATGTCACAGCTCATCACTACAATAACCATGTACTGCATATTTATGGCTAGAAACTCATGACAAACCTTTGCAGTGCGGCCGGCCTCCAGACATTCTTGAAGACGAAGTTTATCTTTCTGAGATGCTATGATTGGTCTGGTCAAAACAGAATAAAACACTTAATGAATATCATTACATACATATTTACCAAGGAAAAAGTCTTAAGTAAGTGAGATAGTCATATGAATATAACAGACTCACCTGTTCATGCCAGGTATGTTCCCCCAGAAGTATCTTGCTCTGTGAGCTGGACTCACTTTCACAGCATCAACAAGCACAGGGTTACACTAAAAGCACACCAAAACACTTATTACACTATGTGACTAGTAAAAAATCTTTTAAAATTGGAAATTCAGCAGTTTTTACTCTGAGAAAAGCCTTACAGCCAGAACATAAGAGATTTTTGAATTTACAATGCTGAGTCTTTATCAAACCTCTATCCAACACAACAGAATCACACTCACTTCTAGAAAGCGGCAGATGTCAGCTTTAACCTTGGTTTCCATGAACACCACGTTCTCAAACAGCCAGAAGAACGGCTGTGGGTCATCCTCCTTTGGCTTCATAACATTCAAAAGCCGATAAAATTCGAAAAAGAGGCGTCCAGTGCCCTCTGCAAAAAGTGAAGAGGATCACAGATTTGTTATATTATGAGACCAGATGCTGAGTCCACTCAGCAGCAGCATGTTCAACAAAACCTTAAATTTGAGGTGTGAACCATGTGTTATAGTTAGTCAGAATCCAGACTTTTTTCTTACCAAACAAGCCTTTCCGGGCAGGATTGACAATGGACAAGTCATTACAAGGACTCCCACCGATGAGAAGATCAAACGGGCCCCATTTCTCAAGCTGAACAATGAAAGAGAATAAACTTGATGACCAGATTCTTCTTCAATCTCAGTGCATTTGTACATTTAAAGACTGAAAACAAACAAGACGATGAAAAACTTATTTTGCAACCGTACATGCTCTTTCGTGATGTTTTTAACATCATCCACATGAGTGATTTTTCCATCATGGTTGACCATGGAGATGGTAATAGACTCTTCATCAATTTCTGAGGCCACATATTTTTCCACTTTGAAGCCAAGATCCCTCAGAACGAGGTATCCTGAAACAC
The DNA here is from genome assembly GCF_949357685.1 of Gobio gobio. Taxonomy (NCBI): domain Eukaryota; kingdom Metazoa; phylum Chordata; class Actinopteri; order Cypriniformes; family Gobionidae; genus Gobio; species Gobio gobio. The sequence continues at coordinate 29,388,894 of NC_137117.1, read as the reverse complement.
AAAAAATGCATTTAAATGAACCACATGACCAGTACAAGAACAGACTGTAACACACGTGTATTAAACTACAACTGGTCCAGGAAGTTGAGAAGTTACCTGTGGCTATACCATCAAATAAGGAAAGGACTCTGATTGGACGTCTCAGGTTAGCAGGGATTGATGGGTAAACACGATGGGGCTCCTGAGGAGGACAAATGTCAGAAGTCAAACCAACACAAATACAAATCAGAAAGATCGTCAAGTATTTTTAAAAGATGATGAACTTTATGAAACAAGCACTAACAAACTCCATGGCACTGTTGTTGGCAAAGAATTCCTGCACACGGATGCTCCAGTCATGCCTGGGCTTCAAGGCTCCGGAGCTGCTCTCAGGTGCACACAGGTAACAGGTCCACGGGTCCACATTTTTCAGCCGGTCAAATGTCCCCTCACCCACTAGGATATCCAGACAGTCCACACAGTAGGAGCTAGAGAAAGAGAAGAGACCAAATTCAACTATACAAATTGGGGTTTAAAAATGTAAGGACACTAGAGAAGATACTTCTAGTTGGCATTACTCTATTTAAATACAGTTTGATTCACTACCAAAACCACAAATGAGAGAAACCAACTTCTTGTATTATGTATTATTTAAAATGCATAGAAAGGTAAGAATAAAATGTTATCTGCTTCAAACAGAAAAATCTGCAATGATTATACAATCACTAGATGGGAACATATTACTTAAACATATTTATTTGATAAATATTTACTGCTGTCTTTTCTGAGACAAATCAAAGCATTTACAATGTTCAGAAACTAATATGCGCAAATGATTTTAATTAGGGTAGATGCCATATTGAATTTCACATGGATGAAAATTAGCCTTGTTTTCATACCTGTGAAAAATGACAGTAACATGACTGAGGTCTATATTTTGAGTCACCAATAACACACTCACCGACAACAGCTGTCATGGCCGCACAGAATGACCTCCATGCCAGAACAGCACACGGTGCAGTACGACTGATAGCCATCTTCATCATAACGGTACAGCGTCTCCGTGAAATTATACTACATGTGACAAACAAACAGACACACCATTGAAATCATTCAGCTACAACTAGTGAAACTCTTTGTTAGTGATCGACCGATATATCGATTTACCGATATTTTCCCCGATATTTAAGCATTTTACCATAATCGGATATCGGTTTTGTAATATCGGATTTACCGATAAACGGCGCCATCTTGTGGGCATTTTGAGAATTGTGCGCAGGATCGCCATTCCAGCGCATCTGAGGCGAGACGAGACAACGGTGTGCTCAGGTAAAGTATACTTGTCTGCTTTGCTGTAATTAGTAAACTTTACTTAACATAGGTCATTAATACACAAATAAGATGTTACATAAATGCCTGAAATCTAGCTAATTCAGGATTTGACATGCCTCCGTGAGCTCGTTTCTCTTAGAGACAAGCTCACCGAGTCACGTAAAATAATCTGTCAAGTCCGGTCCAAATACAGATGCATCTTTGTGTGTATTTTGCCGTTCACGCAGCAGGTTGATGCTCAGGAAATGCACCACGGCCACCGCATATAACTTTAACAAGATTCACTTGTTTAAAACACCATAATTAATTATATAAACATTTACTTAACCATTAATTCGCTAATAAACATCGAAGTAAACAACTCTATGGATATTAATTATTTATTATCTCCACGAACGTCCGCAGTTTGAGTAGTTCTGTGTAAATGCATAGATAAACATCAGTTTGTTAGTAGTAGGGATGGGCAACAGTGGTCGAGTAATCGAGTACTCGAACGTGACAGCGATCATCGATCATGAGAACGATGATCACCCTGAAAAAAAAAATATTTATCTCTTTTTTATTGGTTATTGCGTCGTTTTGCGCGGTACCGGAGGTCTGATTGGTTAGCGTTATACAGCACGCCTCCAGAGCGCGGGGAAATAAAGTGAAACTGAGGCGTGCACTGCAGTGATGTCTGGAATCACTGTGATCATTGAATGGTTATTGTAAGATGTGCAGCGCCAATCTGTCATAGCCTACATAGCATTATAATGAGAACACGATGATGCTGTAAATGATCTGTGCTTAGTTTCCCGTGTATCAGCTGTTAAAGGAAATCTACAGAGAAACAAGCGAGAACACTCAGACTAGCGCGTGAAGTTCATGTGCGCATTCGCGTCCTTTTCTGCAGATGCACGTTGTAAGATTACTTTTATGTTGTCTATCTGATTAATCTAATATAAGAAGCGTTTGGTTGAGCTTAATAAACTAGCAAAGCGCTGCCGTTATACCGGCTGTTGTTCATTCTCTTCAGTTTCAGCTCAAACGCATTTCATGCTCGACATGATGGTTTAGAGACAGTCATATTCTTTTCAGATAGGCTATTTCTTTCTCAGAATCATTGATATTAGTAATGCAGCAGTGCTATACTGTCCTCGTATTTTTTAACAGTAGACCTAGTTTATTTAAAGTTGTTTTTCGTTATGAGTTTGAAAACGCGCAGTGATGTCTGTAAACACTTCGATCATGAATAATACAATTAAGTGCATGATGTGCAGAGTCAATCTGTCAAAACATTATAATGAGAACAGGATTTTAATAAAATGTTGTTTCTGTGTGCTTTCGTTGTCCGTGTATCAGCGTTGTTAAGGGAAGAGCGCATTCAAAATGTTCCGTTTCAAACCATAGCCTATAAAATCTAGCACGCTGAAGTTCACGTGCGCATTCACGTCCTTTTGTGTTGATTTATGTCGTAATAGGTTCATAATAATCTTCATATTAATATTGATATATGGTGCGTTTGGTTGAGTTTATTAACCAGCTAGCAAGCTCTGCAGGGTGGTGTTATTTCAGTTTCAGCTCAAAGGCAATGCTCGATATTACTGACTTAGTTATTTGAGACGGTCATTTCATAAAGATGTTTCTTTTTCAAAGACATTTATGCATCATAATCTAGCAGTTATTTTTTGTTTTATATGTTCATGTTTTCATATACCCGTTTTCATGTCACGTTTGTATTTGTCAACAACCATTTTCATAACAGTTTTCATTATCTCAATGACGGACATGCCCCGCCCCCTGCACATGCCCCGCCCCCGAGTACTCGAGTACTCGTTTTTGAGACCTATCGATGATCGAAATGAGAAATTGAAAAAAATGCCCATCCCTAGTTAGCAGATATTTCATAATCTAGATTCTAGAACGACAAAAACATTAATAATTCTGATATAATTTAACATACCATTTGAGAAATGCCATAAAATACGATGTTTTGTTTGTTATATTCCAATATTCCAGAGAATATTATTCAGTTATTTAACATTATCCAGCGAATTATTCTTCACTCTTTAACCTATTAAACCGTTTATAAATCTACTAAAACTGTAGTTTAAAATTAAGTATTAAATTTCTGTAAAGTTGATATGACTCCTGTCTTTAATTAATTTTCTCCATTTGAAAACATTACACATTCTACATTTATTTTGCTTATAGTTAACATTAGTGTTGCTGCTGATGCTTTTTATAAATAAAATTATTTTTGTAACATGAAGATTCAAATTAACATGAAAGACAACAAATTTGCAACACTTTTTTTAAGATGACTGAAAGGAGGATTCCCAGGGCTGGCAGTTTGCAAAGAATGCCAAATGAATGTGAGCATGGGGTAAAAATCTAAAACAACAAAAAAATACCAGTGCACTTTGTTCATTTTTTGCACTTTCAGACCCCTCTATTTATTGGTGTATAAATAAGATTTATTTTGTTTTCTATGCAAGGAGGGAGTGATTGTTATAAATAAAATGGTTTGTTCAGTTCAGTGGTGTTGTAATCGTGTCAAAAACAGAAGAATAACAGTAAATAAATATCGGTTCTGTATATCGGTTATCGGGCACATAAAAACAAGTTATCGGTATTGGTTCTAAAAAAAAAAAATCAATATCGGTCGATCACTACTCTTTGTACAACTATTTCATGTCATGTAACTATAAATATAGTACCCTGCAGTTCGAACACAGCCTTCCTTCGAAGAGTGGGTGGATGATTTCGATGAATTTACTCCCACATGATAAGCAGAACTCTGAGAAGGAAGAGAAGTCAAATTAGGATAAACTTCACTAATTAACAGTTATTGCAATGTCTAGGAAAGGGTTTCTCACCTTCAATTTTTCTCTTGTTTTTCAGAAATTCATGCACCATTTGACCTGAAAACATTTCAATAAACACCAGGTTACATGGGATTTGTCTTGCTTATAACAATTTTAATAGCAATGATAAATATAAATTGTGTACATACGTCTTGTTTGGCTGTTCTGTCTGGACTCAATCTGAATGTTTGGTTTAATATTTTGATTCTTATTCCGATGTGCATGTTTTTGTTTTCTACGGGTCTTCACATTTTGCAAGGATCTCTGATTAATGCGCTTTCTGTAAGCATCTGTCGTCCCAAGGTCTAATGAGCCATCTTGCAGGTCCAGAGATTCAGGGAGTTTATTTAGAGACACAGTTAATTTAAATAACTTTCCTGCATGGTCTTTGTGGTTGCCCATGTTCCCGTTCACTGATTGAGGCATATCAATCTTGTCTAAGGAAGAACGAAAGATATAAATACAGCAAATTAATGCAGCATATGATACTAAAGTCTATGCAATGAAATACAGTAGAGGTCAAAGAGTTTCTTCAGTGCTTATCTGCTGCATACCATTGTATTCTGATTGAGGTCGAAGTCCATCTGTGCCCAATGGTTCAAAGCCACCAAAAGCCCAGTTCAACATAACTCTAAGCAGCTCATCTGTAGAGTCCGTCTCAGGAGAAAAAAACATTCTACTGCGCCTGGACGCCACCTAGAGACACATGACAAATCATACAATGAGAGGCAAAGACGTTTTAAAGTTTTTTAAACCCTTAAAGGATAAGTGCAATTTCTGTGCCACTAGCATTACCAAGAGGAATTTCAAACAAATGTGTTACAAAGTGCAAACATTATTAAATAAAACATTAACATTATATTATAGTTACAAATATTATCAGTGACATTTAGGACATCAGGCGTAGCTTCCCAAAACTGTTTTTCCAGACTAAATTGCATGCTGGTACATGGACCATAGAGCACTAATAACAATATTACAGGCATGAAAACGGGTCAGGTGTGAAAAAGGTGAGAAGGATATTACCCCTCTAGGGGGGTCCGTGGGCATGCTCCCCCAGAAGAAAATTTTAAATATTCCATATTTTAAAGCATCAATCTGATGCATTTTGAGATGCTTTTTTTGCCAACCTGGGGAGAGGTTGCATATAATGTGTGCTGGTCAACTAGTCTAAAATTAAGAAACCCCTAGGAAACAGTAAAAAACAAAAACAAAGGAACATTGTGTGTACATTTAAGATAGGCTACTTAATTTATTATTCCAATATCCTAATATGATACTAAATACCACAGGGAAAAGGGCTTCTATTTGTGATGTGCATCTTTGCATTTGAACATTGTAGGCCTACATTTTAAACAGGACACGTATTAGCTGAATAAATGTTAGCCAGTACAAACATATTTATAGAAAACAGTTGACAATGAATAGACAGGAGTCCAATAATAGCTAAACGAATCACTTCTTCTAAAAAGAATATCAAGTATAATTTAGACGAATCCGACATGTAATGAGGGCTGTGTTAACAGTAAAACGTCCGTCATTTAACTAATTTTAAAAACACGGATGGATAATACAAAATGCTTTCTGACATTTTGACAGAAAAAAAACACAAGCAAGAACAAAATTTACTTAGTCCATCAATTTTCATTTTACAATTATCTTATATCTGTGTGCGTGCGCATCTGTGTTAGTGAGACAGCTCGCGCAGCACTTATCCAGAAGTAACTAACACGCTAGTTTTCATACAAAATAAATATGTAACATAATTGGGTACTTTAGTTATTATTAACACAATAACGTAACACATGCAGGCTACGTTGCTCAACACTGAGAATGAATAAATGTAACGTTACGCCTGTTTCTCCAGACTCGCGCTTATATTATACAGTTCACTGAATCGCAGTTCACCGAATCTCGCGCTCCCTTCTGGCATGTGCACCTCTTCGCAGTTCACTGAATATGAACCCCCTCCCCCCCAAAAATGTTTTCTCATCGAATCTACACAATTCACGTAGGTCACCTATTTTGGTTTCAAAACGGCGAATTTCACCGAAAGGTGAGGGATTTTCATGTATGATATTAGCAAAATGCCTTACCTGCAGAGAATTGAAGATTGCATCTTTATACGCCTTTACTGTAGCGAAGGAATTAGAACAGAAGCACTTAGCAAATGAAAAGAAGGGCAGGAGATCTTCAGCTTGGATCTGCAATAGACCAAAAAAGGATATATATATATAAATATATATACATTAACCTTATTTTTGTCATTGCAAAAACGCAAGACTCTGCATAATCATTTTTGTACCTCTGACATAATCCTGTTCCCAAAGAAAATGACTTTCCGTATGGAGCCACAAGGCCTCTTGCTGTCCCAGCTCTGAACTAGTCCAGGCCAAAGACCAAAGCCCGCAATCGGCCCCCAAACCATCTCACCGACTGTGTAACCATCCTAAAGAGAGATACAAAGCAGTCGTTAAATGGAGAGTCTGAAACCTTACTTTTTTTTTTTTTCATGTTCAAATACTTTCCCGTTCCATTTTAAAGAAATAGTTAAGGGCACAGAAACTTAAAGGGATAGTTCACCCAAAAATGAAAATTCTGCCATCATTGACTCACCCTCAAATTGTTCCAAACCTGTATGAATGCTTTCTTCTGCTGAACATAAAGGAAGATATTTGAAAGAATGCATGTAACCAAGCAGATCTCGGCAGCCATTGACTACCATAGTATTTATTTCCCCTCTGTGGTAGTCAATGGCTGCCGAGATCTGCTTGGTTACATGCATTCTTTCAAATATCTTCCTTTATGTTCAGCAGAAGAAAGAAATTCATACAAGTTTGGAACGACTTGAGGGTGAGTAAACTTCAGCTTTAACTTGGATAGACAGAAGCAATAAATAATGTTTTTTTAATACCTAATAATTAGGGGTGTAACGGTTCGCGTATTCGTACCGAACGGTTCACGGGGTGAGTTCCAAATGGAATCAGTATTCCCTATTTGATCATCCCTATGTGAGCAGGACACGGGAATCAGTATTCCCTATTTGATCATCCCTATGTGAGCAGGACACGGGAATCAGTATTCCCTATTTGATCATCCCTATGTGAGCAGGACACGGGAATCAGTATTCCCTATTTGATCATCCCTATGTGAGCAGGACACGCGTGTGCCGTATGTAGCAGTTTGGAATGCACTTGGCAAAGGGAGCGGCGTAATTTCCTCATTATCTTCAGCTGGGATGTTCCCGTGACAATGCAGCGCCAGCATAAATAAATATACAATTCATATTTTTAAGAGTTATATTACTTTTTATATACAGTATTACAAAGCATATTTTTATAAACATTTTAAAATAAAAAATGTTTATTTTTATTTGCAACAGTTAGGCTAAAAAAAAGAAAATGATGCAGATAAAACTGCGACATCTGCTGCAGTGTTGCCAAGTTCATACATGTCCGCAGGTTGAAGCGACCCCAATTGTGTGATATTTAGCACCGGGAATGCGTATTTCAGCAGGAAACCCTGCCAAAAAGACATATATTTTACCCCCCATAAGAGATTTTTACCAAAAAAACCCCACTGAAATGAGACTGGGCTTGTTTTGGGCTAGTTTTGAGTAGCGATTGGGCGGGTTTTGTTGTGAATATCTGGCAACCCTGATCTGCTGACGGACACTGTGCTGCGTTGTCACCGGAACATCCCAGCTGAAGATAATGAGGAATTTACGCCGCTCCCTTTGCCAAGTGCATTCCAAACTGCTACATACGGTACACGTGTGTCCTGCTCACATAGGGATGATCAAATAGGGAATACTGATTCCATTTGGAACTCACCCCGTGAACCGTTCGGTACGAATACACGAACCGTTACACCCCTACTAATAATGTAAGTTACCTGGTATGGAATGTCCGTTTTCTCATTGTTTTGTGTTGAAGATACATTTTCTTTTCTTTTCTGGCAGAAAAAGGAAAGCATTCAATCAAGATATCCATAACTGAACTTTAAAAAAATAATAATAAAGCAGATATTTACCTCATAATTCCATATGACATCATCAGCATCACCGTTGTAATCGTCGTCATCATCAGTGATTTCATCATCATCATCATCATCATCTAAGACTACAGAGATATATGGATGATCCCCTGGGGGAAAAAAGGGCAAAACAAGTTTCGATGTTACAGAACTGTACAAAGGATAAAATTCCACTAGCTGGTATATCTGAATAGAGTTTGAAACCTGTGTTATTTTGGCTTTCTGTGTCTGAGTCAGAAGAGATTGGTACAATATCATCCACTTCCATTGGTGCAATGTCCTCCACATCAATTGGCAAAATGTCATCCACTTCAATTGGCAAAATGTCCTCCACTTCAATTGGCACAATGTCATCCATTTCCGTTAAGTCAATGACATCTGAAAATCAAAAGCATTTGTTAGAGTGTGATGCTTCTTAAAAATGTATTTTCGATTTGTTTGTTCAAAGATTTCTTTAGCCTTGTAGCCATTACACGTCTCATTACCAGATGTGATGCTCCCTTGAGTCTCTGGGCTGAGATGTGATGGAGCGCTTTTATAGGAGCTGCTGTCTGTGACATCATCCTCAGCCATGTCTTTCTCCTCACAGTCCTCCATTTTCCACTCAGTGAAACTGTCCGTTTGCTGAATCATCTAGGATACAGACAACAACACATACAAACCAAACCTTTAGATGTCTGCTTGAGTAAAACCCATTGTCATGATGCTAGGGTGCTTTAAATGGTGCTATGGAGGTAAAGTGGTCTAGATGCTTTAAATATCATCATGGGTCTCTAAAGTAATTTTCATAAACTCTCTGTATATTAAAAGTGGTTGGAGAAATGATATCTCACCTGTTCAAAAATGATCTCTTTTTTCAATGTTTTGGGCAGGGCTAACAAGCCAACAATTAATTTCCCAAAACTAGATGTCCTTCCCATAATCCTCAGCTCGGTCTTCCAGTACTGCTCCACTGACTGGTCAGCTGGGTGTGCGTCACCCTCATCAATGAACTGGTACTCCAAAAACTCATCAGTGAGCAAGCTGACATTCTCAGGGCTTGAGCAAACCCCAAAACAGACACCTAAATCTTGGACGACTTTGCCGGTCACCTCAAGCTTTTTTCCTGGACTCAACACCAATGACAAGTTTCTCAGGGTGGAGTCTGGGAAGGGTAAACGTTCAACAATATGAACAGTAACAGTCGTGTAGAAGGAGATGATGGAACGGTGGAATATCTCCAAGTAGTCAGACAACTCCGCAGAGCATTGCAGGAGAAAATCAGCAGCCAGTTTGCCAACTTGAACCTCTCCTCTAGGTAAATGTCCCACTGCGTCCTGTACAAGCGAGGTCTTTCCTCTCCTAAGAAAAAACTCTGCTGCTTTTGGTCTGAGGAAACTCGCTGTGTAACATCTCACTAATTGAGAAGCATCTTGGAGCAGCTGTGTGACGCTGACACCTTGGTCAAAACTCTCCTGAAAATCACAAAGCGGCTGCAAAGCATGGCTAAGAAAGAGGGCGTTGAGTCGCATTTTGGGATCAGCAAGAAGATGACCGATTGCCTTTTCATCCGTCTCCAGAGATCCAAAGTATTTCTCAAGGTCTGACCAAGCCAAAGTCATTTTTTGGATTATTCTCCAGAAGAGAGAACATTGAGACATAAGGAGACTATTGACGTTTGACCCCTCAACATCTTCAAGCACATTTTGTAGAGCAGCTGGGAAAGATGGAAAGTGTTTGTAGATTTCTGTGATGAGATTCAGAATCCGGTCAGAAAACTCCATTTTCATGACACCACTCTGACACGCTTGTCCTGTCATATCTGTAAGTCCACATAAAGATACAATCTCAGGTTTCAGCAGCTTTAGACCAGAGAGAAGATGTTCATGATCTGGGAAGTTTGAATAAAATATTGCCATGTTCACTAGAGGTATTCTGAACTTCTTCAGCATCTCCACGATGCTGGTACAGATGGCATCAGCAGTCTCTTCCTTTGGATGAAGAACATCAAGCAGTCTGATCTTGTTTTCCCCAGTAGCTTTGTCAAAAAAGCCCAACAGGACCACACTAGCCTCTCTCTCATCATCAAGCTCCACGGCATGGTATAAATAAAGGCAGTATGGGGTCTGACTGCAGAAGGTTGTAATATCTTCCCAGTATTTCTTGCTTAATACTAGACTGTACTTGCTATTGGTACAGTTTGATCCAGCATCAGTTGAGGTAGATGGGCAATACTTTCTGATGAAATGCATCCAGGAGAAAGTCTCATGTGGCACCTTCTTATTATTTAGCATTTTCTGGTTTAGACACTTTGTTACTACAGGACTGTAGAGTGTTGAAGAATGTACTTCCTTCTTAGCTATCAATAAAAAAAGGGGGGTTGGGTTGAGAGACATAAATTACAAAGGTCATAATATCAATAATAAAAACTCAAAAAAGTAAACACTTACACATTCCAAACTCTCTGCTTGATCTCAATGACACTTCTTCCTCTTCAACAAAACCCTCTTGAGGGTTATACCTCTGCTTTGCAAAATTGTGATCATACATATCTTTGAACCATGTAAGCAAATCTAATGTTTTCAGGGTGTCTCCATTCACCAACAATTTCAGTTCCAGTTCCTATAAAATGGGGGGGGGAAGCATTGGTTGACAAAAATGTGCATTCTGATAACTGCATATCAGTAACTAAAAAAGAAAACCGTGAACTTAAGTCTAATTGAATTGCATCGAATAGTTCAGTGTTTTTTCCAAGTTCACAAAAACTCACTTTCTTGATTTGTGCTTTGTTGAAAGCCTCCTGTAGCAGATTGAAATTATTAAAGACTTCTGGGTTTTCTTTTGCTGTAAACTTCACTTTATTTATGTCGATAGATCCAGGATGAATGATGTCCATCAACTGACAAAAAGCAGCACCTGGAAAAATACACAATTAAAGCGTGTTAGTGAAAATAAACTTCAAAACCAACTCTGCAACTAGCAGTCAGTGTCAACATAGCTGGTATATCCAAAGAAAATGTTTTAATTAACCAGGAAACAAAAATACCTGAGCATGTGTGCTCCACTTGACTGAAAGTGGCTTGCAGCGTGTCATTGAGCCAGTCTAACAGCTCACTGAGGTTGCGTTTCTCATCTCCATTCTTTACATTGACCACCATTTTTCCATATCCTGTGGAGATATTGAAATGAATTCATTTGAAAACTTTGATGATAGAATTGTTTACAGCACCCTAACACTGATACAAGCATAAAGACAGTATTAAGTATGTAATAACTAATTTACAACACTAAGGTAATGACATTTGTGAGTGTCCAGAGTTGAAAGTAAAGTTTATAATGTATCTGCTAACCACAAAGTGGTTTTGTTCATTCAACCCAACAACAACAAAAAATCAGTTCGAAAGGACAAACAACCGGGGAAAAAAAAGTTTCTTCTGTGCAGGAAGTTCTCACAGACGAAGACGATTAGTTTAGCCTCAAGTTAAATATCGTTTAGAAAATAAAAACGTTTTTTAGAATCTGTTATAGCACACATCCGCATTTGCGCACGCGGACCCCCCAATTTACCGCGAAAACTTAAAGGGAGGAAACAGCTGATGGGACCAATGAAGCGAGAGGGGCCTCCCAGTCCCAGCAGCCATTCCTCCACACTGCACGGTGGGACACAGACTGCAGGGGAACAAAGAGACAAAAACATGTTTCTGTCTGTTGCTGAAACGTTTGCTAAAATGCCTGCTGTATCTAAACACTTACCAATTTATTCAACATGATATAGTTTCACACACCGCGTTAAGGTAACTAGAAATTGCTTTAAAAAATACTATTTTCTTGGACGAGATGGTATAGTTTATTCTTGTTATTTGAAAACATCTGTGTTAATTATAAGGCGCACACTTTAGCAATAACTTGGAGACCAAAACATATACCTTCATCCTTGTATAAATGTATATATGTTAAACTCAAATGTGCTTGCAGTGTTTCAATCTAAATATATAACTTCACAATGTGCACGGGTTCATGTAAATCTTCTTACGGAAGTGAAGCAACCACATATTGATAACTACAAACACTCTTAACGCTGCTGATAAAAAGTATTTTAAAACATGCATAACAATCTTTAGATACCCTGATTTGCAGCTCACGCGCACAGACATTTCCGCACCTCACGTCGCGCGCACAGCTATTTACATTCCCAGTAAAGTTATAAAGAGAAATCCTTTACATATACCACTACTTACCACCACCCCGTCGGTACAGTGCTTTGGTAATCGGTCCTACCTCTAGCTATCCCGCGGCTTCAATGAATCATCTGATTGGTCGATTTCCCGTGGGGGAGTCGATCGCGATGGAATCAAAAGCGTTCTGCTGCATGCGTTCTGCAATGTGGAGACACCGCCGTATATATCAGTGGTGGGGGTTTTGATTCATTCCAGTGACTCGATTCTTTTGAATCGGTTGACCAAAAAGATTTGTTGGCGGATATTTTTTTTTCCTCCAGTTACATAAATTTCCCAGTAGGTGGCGACCAGTGCGTGTCTTTTGTTTCAAGTGAGTCAAACGATTCATTAAAAGCACGAGTCATTCACGACCGAAACAAGTATCCTATTAGTTACTGGTCTACAAACCGACTGAAAATGATCCAACGCGTTTTCCCAACACTTCAGTTATTCAACTCCCTTAGTGTTGTTGTGAACGATACTTACTAAATCACATGACGAACTGAGCAAACGAAACGACATCTCTTGTAGGTCTGCAGATCTTTGTTTAGTCCGTGCTGCGCCGAGTCTCGTTCAGTCTCAAAACAACGACTCGCTTCTTGTGATGGGGGCGTGTTCGTTCAGTTGGTCCAACCAATGAAATGCTTTTTACAATCCGCATTCGAAATGCTATTTGGTCACTCTTTAATGGTGGCCCAGTAGTGCACAACCATAGGTGCACAACACAATGGCGAAAAAAATCACAACACAACGGATCGAAACAACCCACAACACAATGAAATCAAGCCACAACACGGAAATACTCCCGACCACTAGGGGGCTCTTGGAGCGGGGTAAAGTTAGTTTTAGGTTCGATACATTCGCCAGGCGTTCGTTTTCCCAACTGTTCTGTTGAGTCGACAGTCTTACAAAGACATGAATACCACGATTAGTTTTAACAGTACATATCCATTTTATATCGACATGGAATATTAATTCACATATCAGCTACGTGCATTATAGTTAGCTGCATATTTATACTGCCTTCACGTGCTATCGGAAATTTGATAATTCCCACTTCTGAAGTCGAGATTACGAGCTCATCCCATTAAAATTTCGAAAGTGGAGGGCGTTCATGCAATTTTAACCTAGGAAACTCGTATTTACGATAATTCCGAGAGCACGTGAAGGCAGCACCTGAGAAAGAGTTGACGCGCTACTACGGCGCATGCCTAAGGGAACGTCTGCCAATTCCACCAAGAGGTTAAAACGTATAATAGTTTATTCATTAAAATTACTCTTAACATCTAAAAGCAGACTTGTTCAAATTCCAAAGCTTGTAGTAGGTTCCTTTTGACGAGACCGTTTTATTGGCTGAAATTTCAAATACGCTTTCAACTTTTATGCCATCTATGTATCTTCCTGACAAAAAAAAAACTTTTAAGTTTAACATTTTGAAGAGAGGTTGATGATATTTAATATCCCTTGGTGTTTAAAATATATATTCTATAATTTGAGCATGGAGCCACATTATATCTATGGGACTGAACCATAGCCTTTAAAATTAAGGTTACAAAATAAAAGTTTATTAAGAATGAGAATATAGAAGGATATTGAGATATATTTAATACTTTTAGAGTTACAGGCTCAATATGGGAAAAATGGTATTGATGGCACTCAGACAGGAATGTTCAATTGTGTTGATAGAAAAAAAATACGAGATACATTTCTAGTAACATAATTTGTTGTTCAGAAAATATGTGACCATTGAAAATGAGCACCAATTTACTCATGGAGCCACATTGAGATCCCTATATCTCTGGAAATGATTGGGCCTTAAAAATTAAGAAACCAAAAGTAAAAAGTGTTTTAAGAATTAGAATCAAAAAGGATATTAAGGTATCTTCTAAAAAATCTTCTATAAGAACACAATAAGTGCTTTTTCCCATTTTTGAACTGTCACAGTTGGCATATAGGGGAGAGCGGGCTGGTTGGGTCAGGGGTTGGTTGGCACACAGTTCAATTCCAGTACACTAGAGGATGTTGCCAAAAAAAAATATAACATTAAAATGACTGCCAACTTGACCTAAACACACCCATTGACTAAAATCATCAAACGGTCACTAACTATTGAGGTGAGGACAATTTTTCTATTTTACAGACAAAAATTTTATCAAAACAAAAAAATGGTCCCCCCCACTAAATACATTTTCAAAAAAAGTGGAGTGTTCCTTTAACGGCACTGTAAAATGTGCTTAATTGAGTGACTTCTGAATTAACTGTTTTTTATTAAAAAAAATTATTTAATATATCACTAAGTTAAATTTAATTTTCTTTCTTCTTTTTCCACAGTGTCTGAGACTCCCACTGACTTTCAGACTGACACTGCCTCTGAAACTGCTACTGCCTCTGAGATTGACACTGTCTCTCAGACTGCCTCTGAGGTCTACGCTGCCTCACAGGTTGACGCTGTTGCTCAGGTCTACGCTTCCTCTCAGGTTGACGCTGCCTCACAGGTCTACGCTTCCTCTCAGGTTGACGCTACCTCACAGGTCTACGCTGCCTCACAGGTTGACGCTGCCTCACAGGTCTACGCTTCCTCTCAGGTTGACGCTGTTGCTCAGGTCTATGCTTCCTCTCAGGTTGACGCTGCCTCACAGGTCTACGCTGCTTCACAGGTTGACGCTGTTGCTCAGGTCTATGCTTCCTCTCAGGTTGACGCTACCTCACAGGTCTACGCTGCCTCACAGGTTGACGCTGCCTCACAGGTCTACGCTTCCTCTCAGGTTGACGCTACCTCACAGGTCTACGCTGCCTCACAGGTTGACGCTACCTCACAGGTCTACGCTGCCTCACAGGTTGACGCTGCCTCACAGGTCTACGCTTCCTCTCAGGTTGACGCTGTTGCTCAGGTCTATGCTTCCTCTCAGGTTGACGCTACCTCACAGGTCTACGCTGCCTCACAGGTTGACGCTGTTGCTCAGGTCTACGCTTCCTCTCAGGTTGACGCTGCCTCACAGGTCTACGCTTCCTCTCAGGTTCACGCTGTTTCTCAGGTCTACGCTTCCTCTCAGGTTGACGCTGCCTCACAGGTCTACGCTTCCTCTCAGGTTGACGCTACCTCACAGGTCTACGCTGCCTCACAGGTTGACGCTGTTGCTCAGGTCTATGCTTCCTCTCAGGTTGACGCTGCCTCACAGGTCTACGCTTCCTCTCAGGTTGACGCTACCTCACAGGTCTACGCTTCCTCTCAGGTTGACGCTGCCTCACAGGTCTACGCTTCCTCTCAGGTTGACGCTACCTCACAGGTCTACGCTGCCTCACAGGTTGACGCTGTTGCTCAGGTCTATGCTTCCTCTCAGGTTGACGCTGCCTCACAGGTCTACGCTTCCTCTCAGGTTGACGCTGTTGCTCAGGTCTACGCTTCCTCTCAGGTTGACGCTGCCTCACAGGTCTACGCTTCCTCTCAGGTTGACGCTACCTCACAGGTCTACGCTGCCTCACAGGTTGACGCTGTTGCTCAGGTCTACGCTTCCTCTCAGGTTGACGCTACCTCACAGGTCTACGCTACCTCACAGGTCTACGCTGCCTCACAGGTCTACGCTGCCTCACAGGTTGACGCTGTTGCTCAGGTCTACGCTTCCTCTCAGGTTGACGCTGCCTCACAGGTCTACGCTGCCTCACAGGTCTACGCTGCCTCACAGGTTGACGCTGTTGCTCAGGTCTACGCTGCCTCACAGGTCTACGCTGCCTCACAGGTTGACGCTGTTGCTCAGGTCTACGCTTCCTCTCAGGTTGACGCTGCCTCACAGGTCTACGCTTCCTCTCAGGTTGACGCTGCCTCACAGGTCTACGCTTCCTCTCAGGTTGACGCTACCTCACAGGTCTACGCTGCCTCACAGGTCTACGCTGCCTCACAGGTTGACGCTGTTGCTCAGGTCTACGCTGCCTCACAGGTCTACGCTGCCTCACAGGTTGACGCTGTTGCTCAGGTCTACGCTTCCTCTCAGGTTGACGCTGCCTCACAGGTCTACGCTTCCTCTCAGGTTGACGCTGCCTCACAGGTCTACGCTTCCTCTCAGGTTGACGCTGCCTCACAGGTCTACGCTTCCTCTCAGGTTGACGCTACCTCACAGGTCTACGCTGCCTCTCAGGTTGACGCTGCCTCACAGGTCTACGCTTCCTCTCAGGTTGACGCTGCCTCACAGGTCTACGCTTCCTCTCAGGTGGACGCTACCTCACAGGTCTACGCTTCCTCTCAGGTTGACGCTGCCTCACAGGTCTACGCTTCCTCTCAGGTTGACGCTGCCTCACAGGTCTACGCTTCCTCTCAGGTTGACGCTACCTCACAGGTCTACGCTGCCTCTCAGGTTGACGCTGCCTCACAGGTCTACGCTGCCTCTCAGATCTATGCTGCATCTCCGCTTGATGCTGCCTCACAGGTTGACGCTGCCTCTCAGGTTGATGCTGCCTCTCAGATCTCGTATACCTTTTCTCTCTCCCTCTCTTGGAAGACAGATGAGCCAGACTTTTTATGGGGAACCCTGAAAATACCTCTTAAAACGTCTCGGTTACGTATGTAACCCTCGTTCCCTGAGGAGGGAATGGAGACATAACGTTAGTGACTAACGAATGGGGGTTTCGCTTAGAAGCCAATCATCTTCGAGATCTTAGAAAACGCCCAAAGGCAGTGCCAATGCCATGGGCATGCGGAATATAACGGTATATTTGAAAATATACCAAATATTATACTGTACTGTGTTAATATATTAAAATATATTACCGGTAAATAATACATAAATAATTGCCACTTTTCATATATTGAAAAATATATGACTATATATTTACTAATATATCATAATGTATGTAATTTTATATTCAGTAATCCACTTCATAATATATAAATATATGTGTGATAAGATATGGTACTGCATGTGTATAATATATTGCAGATATATTTACTCATGCAGTATAAACAGGCATATATAGAAAAATATATCAAGTAATATATTTCTTATATTTAATTACATTTTAAATGTTTCGTATTTTCAAGCTAGTTAACGATAGCACAAGTACACCTGCTTGTACTAAAGTATTTAGCAAAGAGACTATCGTTGTGCTGAAGAGAGCACAGCTGTTACTTTTTTAATTAAAGAAATTATAGTCTTAATGGTGTTTGGCCAATCGTTAACCAACCACAGGCTCTACTCTTCAGCACAAGGGTAACTCCCAAAACTCAGGTGTAATGTTTAGTGTTATGTTAATTATAGACACTAGGGGGCAGAAACGTAGTTAAGGGTTTTGGGAAGAGACAACAAGGAAGTTAGTTAACAGTGTTGAAATTCATGTGTGCATTGCGGTGATTATACTGGAGGAATAAAATGTGTTTATTCATATACTGGCCTTGAGTGTGATAAAGACAAGAACATTATATCAGGCATACCAAAAAACCTTTTAAATTACAAAATAATTCAACTTAAAACACCAACAGATCTCCCCCTATATTAGTATTGAGCAAAATATGTGAAATAACACTTCATTTTAACATGTACTCTCCTTTAACAGTCAGAAGCAAAGCATGCTGGGAACTATAAATCTGCTGTAACTCATTCTGTGATTGTGTGTGTATATATGTGTACATAACATTCACATTTATATGGGAATATATTTGTGCAATATATGTGACCCTGGACCACAAAACCAGTCATAAATGGCATGGGTATATTAGTGACAATAGCCAACAATACATTGTATGGTTCAAAATTATAAATTTTTCTGTTATGCCAAAAATCATTAGGATATTAAGTAAAGATCATGTTCCATGAATATATTTAGTACATTTCCTACAGTAAATATATTTTTAAAAAGTAGTAATATGCATTGCTCAGGACTTCATTTGGACAACTTTAAATGCGATCCCAGATTTTCAAATAGTTGTATTTTATTTGATGATATTATGACTGGTTTTGGTCCAGATTCACATATGTACACAATAAAGTATAAAACTTTAAGTTGTCTTGTAAAGTGGATAAAACTTTATGAATATTACATGTAGTAATGCTATTTTTGTCTATATATAGCCATACATGGCCAATGCATATATTGCAATATATTGAAAAATATAAGCGCTAGTTTCCCATATATGGAAATGTTTTATATAATATATCACATTATATTTTGCAGGATATTTCCATATATTTTTGTTCCGTAAGGGATTCTTCTTTAGGTTAAACAAACAAATAACATGTCCCTGAACATCACCTAACAAAGTCTGGGTGTGCTGTAGCTTGTATTACACAAACATACAGTGCAATATGGAGCCCAATGGTGATGTCCAGTCTGCCTGAAGAGTTCATGTGAGTCGCATTTGCCTCTATGCAATCATCCATGTGCGAGATTCAGCCCTGTGCAAATGAGATTTCACACATTGATGAACATGGACATTTATGGATGCAAATGTATGTGTGAGGCATTCTTTAAGTCCCGTGATGGAGTGTGCAGCACAATTTTGAGGAAGTGAGAGGAGGATTGCAAACAGATAAACACATCTACAAACTTAACTCTAACACTGCATCACTACTACCTGCACTGCATTCCTACTACCACACATCAGCATGCGGCCATTATCATATCATTAATTTGACAAGAATGAGGCTTTGAGGGTTAAAAGTAGTTTGTTCAACAGATTGTAGGTTACAAAGGGAAAAAAACTCTGCCTGAACAGCATCTTGTCTTAAAAGAGTGAATCTTTAACTCCCATTGCAAGAAACCCACATCAGGTAACAATGAAATTAAATGCTACAAGTGAATTTATGTATCAAAAACATTATACAGTATGAAAAAATATATATACTGTATATTTTGAGGTTTGCATGTTAGATGATGGCAAAGGTAATCTAAATGTAAAGAAATGAGAATGAACAATCAAATATCCAAAGTGTCTAATTATCTAAAAAATATATAATTCATTTTATTGAATGTTAAGCTTTGTCTACTCATCTTTCACTTAAAGGGATAGTTCACCCAAAAATGAAAATTCTGTCATCATTTACTCACCCTCAAGTTGTTGACTACCATAGTGTTTTTTACCCTACTATGGTAGTCAATGGTTGCTCTCTCTGCTTGGTTACAAACATTCTTCTAAATATCTTCTTTTGTGTTCAGCAGAACAAAGAAACTCATACAGGTTTGGAACAACTTGAGGGTGAGTAAATGATGACAGAATTTTCATTTTTGGGTGAACTATCCCTTTAACAGCGACTTTTTCAAAATCATAGTGTCCTGATTTTCTGCAGAGAATCCTGCCAGTGCCATGAATTACTGAAGTTCACTTCTTCTACAAAACTGAGCTCCACTACAACAGACGCACACACAGACACACACACACACACACACAGACACACACACACAATCGCTTAAACACTTACACACTCATACTGGATCAACATGTCCTGCTTCAGCACACCACACCACAGTTGTTCCGATGACAAAGGTAGATATACAAAAAACATTTAATCCAGTGCACACTGAAACCAACAACAGACACCACTGCCCTTTATAGCATATGGCTCATGCATATTCATTAGTCCTTTTAAGACACGCAAACATATTCGCATGAGAAGCAGAGATGTGTTTTTTGCATTTGCAACTCCATTTAAACCACCTTTTCTTGATAACTGCCATTGAGCTGCAAAGGGTTTGCTGAATTACCATGTTAAAACGTTTAATAAAGAGACGCGTTGCCCGTATACACATGCCAGAAATCAAACTAGTGATGTGTAGGGATAAATTACAGTTTTCTTCGATGTTAAATAACTCCCGGCCTTTCATCCTGTAATTTACAAGCCACTGTTTGATAATAATGAAAAAAAAAATGTTTTATAGAGCAGGCACTTCATGTGCTTTCACCAGGCCGACAGAAAAAGAACACAGATAACTCTAATAAACATATACATATTCCAGAGAACAGGAAGCACATACTGCAATATTGTCAGCCCACGCAACTGTTTGTTTTGAACAAAGAATGGCAGGACCCAAGGTTTCCCAGCAGAACATTGCCCAAAGCATCACACTGCCTCTGCCGGCTTGCCTTCTTCCCATAGTGTATCCTGGTGCCATGTGTTCTCCAGGGAAGCGACCAACACGCACCTGGTCATCCACGTGATGTAAAAGAAAATGTGATTCATCAGACCAGGCCACCTTCTTTCATTGCTTCGTGGTCCAGTTCTGATGCTCACGTGCCCACTGTTGGTGCTTTCGGTGGTGGACAGAGGTCAGCATGGGCACCCTGACTGGTCTGCGGCTATGCAGCCCCATACACAACAAACTGTGATGCACTGTGTATTCTGACACCTTTCTATCAGAACCAGCATTAACTTCTTGAACAATTTGAACTACAGTAGCTCATCTGTTTGATTGGACCACAAGGGCCAGCCTTCGCTCCTCACATGCATAGATACTGACCACTGCCGACCGGGAACACCCCACAAGAGTAGTGCAGTTTTGGAGATGCTCTGACCCAGTCGACCCTTTTCAAACTCGCTCAAATCCTTACGCTTGCCCATTTTTCCTGCTTCTAAAACATCAACTTTGGGGTCAAAATGTTCACTTGCTGCCTAATATATCCCTCCCACTAACAGGTGCCGTGATGAAGAGATAATCAGTGTTATTCACTTCATGATCAGTCATAACCACATCATTAAAATCAAGCATTGTAGACAAAACACAAGCTTTAGAGTCTGTCTTTATTGGTTTTGTTTAGGATACTAACATTTTTTGGTTACTTTTTATGTTTTATACCACAAGTCCCAAAAGAAAAATAAATTGTATACAAAAACTTTAAGAAAAAGTATAAAAAATAAACATAAATTGACTGTATAAAAGCAATGTTAATGTTCAAAAGTTTAGATTAACATGTTCATTATGTTACCAAATAACAAGTAAAAAGACAGCTTTATATATCAAATTTAAAGATCTACTAAGCAAAATATTAGGGTTATGATATCAATATTGTGTTTACACTACAAAAAAAAAACAATCAAAAAAACACAATGATAGTAAGCACATATTTGTGCTGTTTTGCATACATTTTTGCCTGTCAAGATGTGTACAAGACAAATGAGTGTATCCAAACAGTGTTCCATGTCTTATGAAGTATTAAAGGCTACTTTAGACTTCAAGCTTTGACTTTGGACAGTAGTTTTCATTAAGCACATAATTCGACATATAAAACAGTTTGTGTTACAGCATTAGGTCTATAAAACAAAAGCAGAAAGCTTCTTCTCAACCCTTGTTCTCTTCAAAAGGCACCACACGTTAAGTGTTTTAGACAGATGAGGCATCAGTTTTAACAATCAGAGTGCTACAATGATATACAATGTGTTTGTTATTTTTGGTAGCAACAGTAAGCATAAAAACAACAGGTTTTTTTTAGTCAAATGAAAGCATCTATGTGAGAGAAACCCATACAGAGCTAACATTAAACATCTACACCAATCCCTCAACATAGACTGAACAATCTAAAAAAATAAAAGGTATAATAAGGAAGCTCTAAAAATGTGTTGAAATGTGTTAAAGTTTGTAAACATTATTTTTAAGGTTAAAATACAGTACACTGATCTCTATCTTGAGAAATAACTTGACACTAGTCAATTACTTGTCAAGAAAACAATTGTATAATGTTTAGCAGGCTAATGCCCTTGAGTTCTGCTAATAAAAACACCTTCTGGTTATACTGTTACTGTGCAATGTTACAGAGGGAATGTAGGCCGTATAAAACACGAATGAGGAATCAAATCTTTTAATGCATCTCTTTAAATGCATTTGTAAGGGCTCACAGCTTGGTGTTTAAATTTGCATTGATAAATTTCAAGTATTTTCCTCACACCAACAATACCATGGAAATGTGTCACATGCAAGTATACTAAATCTATGACATGATTTCTTAGCCAGATACGTTTTGGAAGATACTGTAAAATTCAAGTTTGAAATTGTAAGGCAGTTTTGTATCGAGAAGAAATGATCAAATCTAACTGAATGTGTCAAGACGAACCCTGGCAGTTTCAAAGACCTTGACAGGCACATCGACGTATAAAAAACATCTAGTATAAAAGCTAGCTGTGTTTTTACTAAGTGACGCTCTAAGTGTCACCGCACAGTGTCTACCTCGAGTTTGGTCTGATGGTCAAGGCTACCCTCGTCCTCGAGTCAGCTCAACTTCTCAGCTTGGCTTTCCAAAGCTGAGATCGTTTTGTAAAATTGGAGATGAACTGGTCTCCAAGAGCTCCTTATTGAGGACATTTGGTTTTGTACTTTGTTATTATGTATGTTGTGTGACTTTGGACTAACTGAACATGGACTACATGTGTTATTCGCATGCAAAGTAGTCCTTCAGTGGGGCGAACAAGTGACGGATTACAGGAACACTCCAAGACCGTCCCAGCAACTTCTGCCTGGCGCCACGGCCCATGTTGGACACATCCGTGTAGTGGACAGGAAAACCAAAAATCCTGACAAGAGAAAGAGACATTTTTTGGTCAATAACGTGATGCTAATTTTCTCTCCAGATCTGTTCATTTATTAAAAAAGACATATGACTTAACATGAATTTAATATAATTTAAACTTATTTTGCTATTTTTAAGGGGCATAAAGTCAAAAATAACAGGATGATATAACTGTCCTAATATAATAAGGGAAAAATCTTGAAAAGAAAGATTATTAAGTGATTTGTATTAATCTTTTATTATTTTATTTTCATTAGAGAAAAGTGAAGCAGTTTAGTTAAATATTTAAATGATTTAAGAAAACCCATCAAAGTCAAGTCAAACATAAAATAGAAAATTATTTAATATTCATCGACCCTCATGACTGTGTTTTAGTGTTAATACATCTCTTAAATTATCAGATCAATTTAACTTTTTATGAAATGACAAGGTTAGTTCGTAAAATGTCATATGATACAAAGAGAATTAATATTTATTAATTAATGACTAATGGTAAAAACTTTGAAGAACTATTTTGAAAATAATTAAGATGTGTATACTAACAAATAGGGCTGCGACAACTAATCGATAAAATAGGTTATTATCGATGATGAAAATAATTTCTTTGCTTAAAAAAAACATCAGCCAGTCATGTCGCTTTACAGTAGCTGAATAACAAATCTCATATGGAAAATAGCAGAGGACACAGAGTGAGCTGCTGCAGGAAAGGTACATGATCCAAGTTGTACGAAACATGAGAATGCTTTATATTCACAAGCGCTTCAAACAAAAGCATAAGTGTTTACTGTGTCTTTTCCTGTCGAGCTTTGCCAGATGCGTGTGCTGTTTAATGCCTCTGACACGTGTTATCCACACAAGCACATAACTTACATTTTATGATTATATCATTTTCTGTGAATGTTAGAAAGCCCTGCAAGTATTTCTATTTAGCATATTCTGACAACAAGAGAGTCAATGAACGAGAGCATACGAGTGAAACAGATGGAGCGTAGCAGAATAGGAGCCCAATAATTCTGACTGAAATACAGATTTTGCTCAAATATTTTTTGTTCGAATTTAAGTTATAGGTAGGTTTAAAATATACATGTAACACGAGTAATCATATTTATGAGAGCAGTAACAGTAAAGGCACTATTGTTGGCCCATTAATGTAATATAATTACAATTTGAATGTGTGTGTTCTTCATGCCTCAAGTTAACATTTTGTGTTTTTGTTTATTATAATTTTTAATGTAGACGTTTTAATTTCTGCTTAAAAATTGTAAGCGATCAGGCTAGGCTTTAGCTGTCTGTGAAACCGGGCGTTAATGTACAGCATAGCCTACATAGATACATTACATTTGTTTTCATAGGCTTTATATTATACATCGTTTGGAGGACAGCATTGGGTAGGATATGGAGTAATATTGTTTAAATTCACGAGTTCACACTTACATATAATTTGAATAGAGTAAAGGTTATGCGTATTTGGCGTGCTGTCCAAGGGGAGGGCTTCGAGCTCGGAATTTGGCTCGAACCAGGTTGGGATAGGAATAGTTGGAAGTGAGGAGATGGGGTGGTGGAGGGATGCTGGAAAACTGTCATGGAACAGAGGTAAGTCTGCTGTATATATACCTCTTATCTCGCTAATTGAGTTGATTAACGGAACATGCTCCTCTCCTGTTAATTATCTGAATGTGCTACTCACAAACTTTGTTAATAAAACATAAATAATTACAATACATTTTAAATTAATTATTTAAATGTATTATTTTATTCTCTTTTTTTTTTTTTATCCGATTAATAAAAAAAAATCATCACCAGATTAATCAATTATCAAAATAATCGTTAGTTGCAGCCTAGTCTAGCCCACAGACTGTTGGGGTCGACATGCGCCCTCGATGCACACTTTTGCCGAGCCCGCACTGGTGCGAGCTACGCAGCGGACTTCTTCGTTGTGAAGATGCGGCACAACGTTGTGAAAGTGCGGACTCAGAGGAAGACCGTATGGCTTTATGGTGCCATTTGGGACAAGGCCATAATCTGCAAGACGAGTGTGTTACGTTATTTAACGGCCCGCCTGGAAACAAATGCCCTGATGCCAAACTCCCTCGTGGAAGAAGAACACCGTTACAATTGTGACAATGAGTGCTTACCAGGATCATCTAAACGCTAGATTTTCAAAAGTATGTGGAAATTGCGGCTCCATTGTTGCAGTAAACTTGTACAATGTTCTTGAATTAATAATTGTTCTGTTCGGTCTGTTATTGCAGGGACATTGACTTTACATTTTCACGCCCCTAAACATGATGCGGAACAAAACAAACTGCTATTGGTTGAATTACATGTCAGTCAGATGGCCTCTGGGTGGTCCTTGGCCAATGAAAGCTGCGATAGAGTCCAGGGCCCGTATTCATAAAGATTCTAAAGGCCCGGGTATACTTCACTTACCGCGCCCGGACGCGTCACGCGCGCAGCCCTTTCCGCGCGTCTTTCAAAGTATACTACACAACGGATGCGCGCGGAGGATCGCGTTCGACACATGCGCAGTGAAAAAGTGTCTATGCTCTACCAGACATCGGAGGGCAGCACTGAGTCCTGTCATCAACGGGACATTCGCTGGGCATGATTGGAGAAGAACTGTAGTGCATCCACCATTGCTACATAGTTTGGAAGAAACACTGAAGAATCAAAAATTCTCTCTTTTTTTTCCAAGCGTGTTGTTTTTAAACCGGTCTTTGCACACTCTTCTTCGACGGCTGAACACTGTGCTCAATACTGTGTTTATTGCCACCTAGTGGACTCTTCTGTACTGCTGGCGCATGCGCTGTTGCACGCGGACCGTCCGCGCGGTCACAAAATTTGGGCTGCGCGCGGACGGGGTGTGCGGCCGGCCGCGAGCCCTCCGAGTGACGAAAACGGCCAAAGTATATCCGGGCCTTAAGAGTCCTCTCAGAAAACTCCTAATTTAGCTTAAAAACTTTTACGTAGGAGTCTTAGCTTAAGAGCTATTCGGGACCGATCTGAGAGCAACTCTGAGCAAGGAAAATACAAAAACTTTTATCTTAGTGAAGAGACGGGGCTGACCCCGTTGCTACGTATGACACAGTCTTTTGAAGACTGTGATTGGTTGGTTGTCCAAAAAGAGGAAAAAAGGAGTGCTTTTAAGTATAGGGTCTATTCTAAGCCTCCACTTTGAATTTACAAGCGCAAATTGTCCTATTTTACCGTTCTCTCTCACACACACACACACACACACACACACACACACACACACACACACACACACACACACACACACACACACACACACACACACACAAAATTAAATTAAGCATAATTAATTTGTGCTCGTTTAAATAATTTAAATTTAGTTTTTTTATTTTAATTTTAAAAAATGAATTGGTTTTATGGGAATTGCATGTGTTTTTGTTTAAATTGAGATCAAATAAATTGATTGCAACCACTTACGATACATTTTTTTTGTAAATTCAACAAATAATTTTTTTCAGTGTATATAAATCCTTTTATTATTTACCATGCTGTTAATTTCCTATAAGGTATTTGATTGGCTTAGAATTATAAACATTGTTCCATTCTTTCCAATTACACTGATTGCTGGCATGTCTATTTAATTGGTGGTTTGAAAGTTGGGTTTAATGCAACAAACATGATCCCTGCACAATCTAATCTATAGCGTCTTATTAAGTCACTGTCATCCATTGTCTGCAACACATTTCTTCTCCCTCTTCGTCTTTCTGCCATTTTCTCCGCTGCTAAAGAAACTCTTAAGCCTTTTAAAAGTCCTCGTCCGTGCTCCTAACAAATTTGACCTTAAGACCTCTTTTAAGGGTTAAGATGCTTTCTGAATTACTTTTATCTTTACTAGGATTTTTTAGTTAATTTTAAGGGTAAACGCCCACATTTCTAAGAATTTTCTTAGAATTTTGTCACTAGGAGCTACTCTTTGCATTAAGATTCTTTATGAATACAGGCCCAGACCTTCTGCCGTCAGTCTGAAGGTTTGGCTACGCGAGACTAATTGCAGCGCTACTTATAAGTGTTCAAGGTGCAAGGAAAATGTCTTTACGTTTTACCAGTGTTTTGACAGCAAATTTTGATTTAGATTAGAAAACTTAAGGTTTTAGTTTTTGTCTAGTTTTAGTCGACCACATATCACTTACATTTTAGTCAACAAAATGAAAATGTACAATAGATTTGGTTGATTAAAATCTAAGAGTCAGAAAAAATGTGGTAGTTAAACGTGTATATTAATGAATTCCAAACATTTGCAAATAGGACGCACGCGCGTGCACTCTCATTCATAATTAGCATAATCCCCGCCCATGAGTTACAACTGCAAACTGCAACGTGTGCAGAACGCTGTGGAATCTCATGGAATTCTTTCTCAGGTTTGGCTCCAGTATATTGCATAAATGCTAAAGAGACTAATTGACCATATGCCTAGCAATACATATTAAATTATCATGTGTCCATCAAAGCCAGCTAAAAAACGCCTGGTGCTCTTCTGAAAACGGCCAGCTGGTGGCGCTTGAGAGCGCTTTGCAAGGGCAGCATGTTTCCATCTGAGATACTTTGATTGCTTATGAATATGATACAGAATATCCATGTCTGAGTAATGTGTTGCTAGTATCTAATTTTGAAGAATATTACTGAATATAAAAAAATGCAGTAAAAAGCAGTATTAACTTCTCCATTATTGTTGTTCAGTCGGTGTACAAGTAGGATGATTTTACCCGGCCGACAGTGAGCACTGCCTATTACCCAACGTTGAACAGTAAAAAAAAAAAACGGGGCAAAACAACTCTTTTAAATATTATTATGGTACATAGTGCATCAAAATGCAATGCCGTCAGTTTGATTAAATTAGAACATAGAACGTTCAAATGTTTTACACACCATTTACACGTGGTAGGGAGCAGGTGTAAATTTCTTTCGTACT
Organism: Gobio gobio; assembly: GCF_949357685.1. Classification (NCBI taxonomy): domain Eukaryota; kingdom Metazoa; phylum Chordata; class Actinopteri; order Cypriniformes; family Gobionidae; genus Gobio; species Gobio gobio. The sequence goes on along the minus strand of NC_137117.1, from coordinate 29,361,081 downwards.
AACTAACATTTTGAAAATACAAACATTTTCGTGAATCCGAAAATTTACGTCAGAGCGGCTTTACGAATGATTTACACACAAATTCGTTCTGCTCGTGTTTCATGAATGTGTGCCCATTACATTTAAATGTTTGTTGAAAATGGTATAAAGGTTTTTCAAAACCATATTAACTTAACATAAATACAAAAAGTACATTTCAAAGAATGTGACATTTGATTTTTTTATATTTTCTTGGTGTTGCAAACACACCTCTCAAGCTCTGTGCACCACAGGATGTCCTCTTTGCCGTTCATCATGACAGGGAAGTGTTGGTCTTTGCCCTGTTTGATGGAGTTGGAACGTGTTGTGATGGTACGCACCTTACCAAACTAAAGACACAGAGAGTTAAGAGACTATGCTTGATACAACCCGCTCAAGGTCATGAATAAATAAAGTAAATCAATAAAGGGCTCAAGGGTTTACATTTTCACCAGAGCCTTTCATAGATGAAAAATTTAGTTACCCTAGCAACACGGCCGTGTTCCAAACAGTCCTGAAGTTCTAATTTATCCATCCCAGAGGCGCACAGAGGCCTGAAAGAAAGCAAAAAGGCATTTAGTACATATATAACTTTTTCATTTGTATTAAAATGCTGATTAAAAAGGTTTAGAGATGTTGTCTGGAGACTATTTAAGAGAATTTTAGGATAGATGAGATGACAAATACCTCTTCATTCCTGGCAGGTTTCCCCAGAAATAACGTGCCCTGTGAGCAGCTGATACCTCAATAGCGTCAATCATCACTGGATTGCACTAGAGATACACAAAAACAAATTAAAATGAGAAACAACCAGATCAATCCATCTACAACAACAACAGCCATGAAGAAACTCAAACCTCTAGGAATCGTGAGATGTCTCTCTTATCGTTGACGCTCATGGCAACCACATTCTCAAACATCCAGAAGAAAGGTCGGTCTTCCCCTTCCTTTGGTTTTGCTTCACTCAAGAGGCGGTAAAACTCAAAAAACAGGCGCCCCGTCCCCTCTAAACACAATATAATAAGCAAAACATTTACAAAATCAAGCCTTACATAGTTACTATAGCTGCTTTTCCCCCTGTCGGGCCAAACGGCTCTAAGATTGTTATGGAACGGTTACGCTTATATTTCCACTTGAGCTTGGTTCGATTACAAACTGTGCTCAGCCCGGACAGTGCTGGCAGAAAGCGTGTTACCACTCAGGATTGGTCACTTGTCTGTTGTCCGACTACCAGTTTCTCTGTAGCTGGCTAACATAGTGTCGGCCCAGATCTGGCCCACATCTGGAACGCATGTAATCCACATGTACCAGATGTGGCCCGGATCTGGCCCGACACTATATTGCTTTCTGGGTATTTACATCTCATCCCTCTGTAACTCTTGCGCATCTATATTACATTCCAAAGAGCTTTGTTATCAGCCCCACAGTTGAAAATGAAACCATATCCGTACCAGCTGGGTCGGAGCAGTATGGAATTTAAAGGTTAATCAATCAGAATGGTTTGGCCTGATGGTGGAAAAGCGGCTTATGATAATCTTAGTCAGTTTTCTCATTCATTGTCTGCCAGGCTATAATTTTATGTATGATGGCTTAGAAAATAATAGCACAACTGCACTTAACATAATTTGGGATATTATTCATGTCCGTCCTGCAAGGATAAGCAGTTTGGAGAATGGATCCATAGCACAAAACAGGATGACTTTAACATAAAAATTGTTTTAATAAAAATACACTGCCATAGATTGGATTGTAAACACCATATTAATTCAGCACGTGACATAAAACAGCAGGTAATCATAACAAATGTGTGTGAGGATGAAAGATTACCGTAATAATATTCATAAGCTATAATGTCTTACCGTACAGGCCTTTCCTGGCAGGGTTGACAATTGAAAGGTCATTACAGGGACTTCCACCAATCACCAAATCAAAGGGCCCCCATTCAGCAATCTGAGCAACAGAACAGTACCATCTAGTGTTAGCACAGCAGCACTGCACATTCACCTCAGGAAGTCTGAAGATCCATTAATTTGTTTCCAAATGTTTTATTATACAGTCCAACAGCACTCACCCAATTTTTTTCAACTGCCTGGAGGTATTTTTCCCATAAGGATTTTATTTTGCCCATAAGGATTTAAAAAAAAAGCTTTTGTTAAAAAGTTACGAGATGAATCACATTACAAACCTTTGATTTGAAGCAAAAAACGTATTTGAAAATTGGACAAAAAGAAAGGTATAAGGCTGTGTACTTAACAAACTTAATGATGGAAACAAATACATGGTGCTAATGACATAATCAAAGAAAAAACATAAAACTATTGATTTCCAGATGTTGATATATATATATATATATATATATATATATATATATATATATATATATATATATATATATATATATATATATATATATATATCAACATCTGGAAATCAATAGTTTTATATATATATATATATGGCCCGACACTGTCCCGCTGTCACTGCCTTCTGCCATTTCTTCTCGTTCAAAAAACTATGTTGCGCGCTGCGTCTGCGCCAAACTAATGCTGGCTGGACAGGATTTACCACGAGTTTTCAAAATCATGATAATCACACAAGGTTTTAATGATAATTAAATTTTAAACTATATTACTAACCGTCAGTACATTTTATCGTGGTTTATCGTGAATCCGGTAATCGTCCCATCCCTAGTGTGGCTGGTTAAGTGAATGATGTGCTCCACACCCGTAACAGTTGGTGGCGGTAATGCACCAAGTTGGTATGCCAATGCCAACCACCAATAATATAAGAGAAGGAGGCTTCCCAATGCGCTTTAAAGCCACAAAAACTTTATAAAGTAAAAATTCTAACTTCCGGCGGACCGTCTAATGAATTCCACTTAAAGGAAAAAGTGTAACGCCTCGCGCAGTTCAAAATGCTTAGCAGCAAGTTTTAAATATGGATATTTTCCTTACACAAATGCATCGATTCGCTTCAGAAGGCCTTTATTAACCCTGATGGATATAGATGCACTTTTATGGACTTCAAAAAGCAACATTCACTGCCATTATAAAGCTTGGAAGAGCCAGGACATTTTTTTATATAACTCTGATTGTGTTCATCTGAAAGAAGAATGTCATACACCTAGGATGGCTTGAAGTTGAGTAAATCATGGGCTAATTTGGGTGAACTAACACTTTAACTTTAAAGCTACACTGTGTGATATTTTCCCCCATCTAGTGGTGAAAAGGTATATGACCATCCAGTGAATTTTAGTTTCTGTTCCTCTCAATTCCGATTTCGTTTCAACTCCTACGGTGGCCGATTTAGTCCAAGATTAACATGGCTTCCAGTTCGACCTCGTCCACATTCGACACGGTGCCTGTGGGATATTCTGTGCGCAGTGGGATGGTTGGAACTCAACTGGCCTAATTATTCGGCTAGAAAGAACTGCAGCTAATCCAGAGTGAACTTTGATGATAGTAATGTTTATGCAGTCATCCAATTGCAAGGCATAAACAGGTTTGCGTGGATATGTAGCCTACATAAATGTGGTTTCTGTGAGAGAACAAATAAGGATGGTAAATATACATACACAGTTAAGAACTGTATAACTATACTTATAAGTTACATTTGTATAATGTAACCGTAAACCAGAGCTTATTGTACCATATATAGGCGCTAAATGCAGCTGCATTAAAAGGAGCGGAGCTGCTGCTAACAAGCGGTGTCCGGTTACAAAAGTATGTGCGCCGCTTTAACGTTAGCACTGCAGTGCGCTCTGTATAACAATTGTTAATATGCCGATCAGACCTGATACATATTTCCATCAACATACATTACAAGCAAATATTTTCTATAAACGAATAAACATTGTTGATAACAAAATAACTGAATGATTATTCAAATAGGTGAGCATTACGCTATTGTATGTTGACACAAAAATACTTCTGAGGTGACATCAACTGAATTACGCGATGACACACTCTGAAACACATCTACAATGACAATAACTATTATTACTCACGGAGTTATTAACGCACAGAAATACCACACAAGGAAAAACAGACTTTTGAGGAATAAACAAGCCAGGAAAACTCTGTATAACTGTTACTGGACGCTGCTGAGATGAAAACTCTCTGCACATGCACCAGACAAGTCTGAACAAGTTGACGCGCACATGCGCCAGGCAGAGAATTTTGTACAGTGCCATCGAGTATTAAAACCGGTTAAAACGCGAAAAGCGAAGCTTGAATTTACGGGTATGTCCCTCTTTGGCTAATGTACTTTCAAGATGGAGGGGCAACATGGCGACCACTGTTAGATCCCATTACCTTATGTATTTTCAATGGCATATTATAAACTTACGAGAATACTTTATTACTTGAAAGAAGTAAATATACATTAATGAGCACATATATTTTTGAAAGAACTAAGTGTTTTTAGCTAAGAATAGACTAAAAAAGTTACACAGTGTAGCTTTAAGAAAACCTTGCTAGAAAGTTAGACCAAGTTCTGAGAACGTTCCCTTTTATCTGGGTTGGAATTCCTAGTTTTTGAACAACAACAAAAAGAACAGTCAACATTCCAACAGGAAGTGCATCTTTTTCTCACTGACACTGATAGTTCCGTGAGTTGATAAGGAAACTCCCTGAACACATCCGAGTAATTTGGAGTAATTACCGGTCACTGGGTTCATAGATGGCATTTAATTAGGTATTCCAGATGTTCTGCTAAAGGAAACTGTGGGAATGGCCTGTGTATTTCTTCACCCTTGGCACATCTGCGTGTGCCAGTACGAGAGCATATCTGGAGCTGGACTCTTTTCAGGCCTTCTCATTCTTTCAGTGTTTCATAAATAGCCCAACCCAGGGCCCCAAAAACCCCTTCCAATATATCCCTTCTCTCTTTTCTTCTGCGACAAGAGCCCTTTCATGCATCCCTCTCTGCGATCCCGCCCAATCCAGCCTGGCAACAACAATGGGTGAGTGAATGAGTGATTGAATGGGAGGGTGAGGTGGTGAATGGATGAACTGAGAAGAGGGGATTTAGAAAGGGAGAAAGCGCCTTTGTGTTCCGTCACTAAGGCTTAAGACAACTTGTGGCTCTCTGTGTGTGTCTGAGCATTTGAATGTGAGGTGGAGAGATAAAAGAGCCAAACAGAAACTTGGAGGAGTGACGACAAAGACAAGACTCAGGTGAGGCCATTAGCCTTATCAAGTGCTGTTGAAACAAGCAACACGCTACTAAACAAATAACCTTGGGCCAGGTGTGTGTGGCCTGTGACGGCGCCAAACGGTCTCTACACATTCTTTTATCAAATGAAACAGATGAGGGAACACAGAAATTAGTCTTACTAGGTTAATATAAAAGCTGATTATGTAAAAAACAACAATACAATTGTTTTCACAGACCGGATAAAACATCAAATTATCTCCTGTAAAAACATCAAATACAGCAGCAGATAACAGATAACAGTTAACTCACATTTTTTCTGGTGATGTTGCGAACGTCATGCACATACTGGATTTTTCCTTCATGTCGGACAACTCCCACTGAAATTGAGTCCTCACATACTTCTGATGCAATGTACATATCAACCTTGAAGCCCAAGTCCCGAAGTACCAGATAACCTGCAAATTAACATAAAAACATTCATAGTAAGAGACTTGAAATTCAGAGTGAATAGCACTCATAATCACTAGTGTCTTTAGTTCTGGCCTAGGGTGAACAGACGTCCCGCTTTTCCCGGGACAGTACTGTATACTTCAGCTCTATTTTTACTGTCTCGACTTATTATAAAAAAATCATGTTTTGTCCCATATTTCGTCTTTCCTAAATGTCTTTGCTAGGTGGTCAGATAAAAGTGAGTACAGCAGTCTTCTGTCATGCGTGAATAGCCTAATCAAAGGTAGCCAATCTCATCATAGCATATTTTGGAGAACAAAATTACCATCCACTCACAATTCGTTATCGATTAACTTGCCGTTAGTGAAGGTGGGGTAGAGAGCATGGAGAAAATAGTTTTAGAAGCGATCGTTTTAGAAGGTGAATATAAAATCTAAAGAGACATCATATTGACCTGTTGCAATGCCATCAAACAGTGAAAGGACTCTGATTGGACGTCTCTGCTCTGCTGGGACTGCAGGGTAAATTTTTGGACTTTCCTGGAAGAAAAGAAAGATGTATAATTGAACAGCTTTGCAAACAGAGAATTTATCTCTCTGTAAAAGTTAATGTGAGACTCACAAACTCCTGTCCATTGTCATTGACGAAGAACTCCTGTAGTTTCAGGCTCCAGTCGTGGCGTTTCTTTAACACGCCGTACAGCTGCAGCGGTTGACACATGTAGCAGCGCCATGGGTCCAGATCACGGGCGCTGTTGGCCGCTCCTGCTCCCACTAATATATCCAGACAGTCCACACAGAAACACCTACGGGCAAATACACTGATCAAAGACAGCCTTTAAAAAGTCGAATGAAACCGACAGTGTTAAAGGTGAAGTTTGAGTTTAATGTGTAAGCCATTTGTAGGGTGAAACTGTGGCACTTTTAAACCAATGCATTTAGTTTGAGTGGCCTGACATGAGTTTGAAGAGCCAAGGCTTAAAAAAAACTGTAGCCTGTATCAACAGCAGCAAACATAGCACAAAATTATTGTACAGTTTAACACAAAAGGCTAATCTATACAGACCTATCTCAGTTTCCAATCATTTCCCAAAATGTTATCTGAAAGGATGTGCTTTTTATATATTTAAGGGGGAGTACATACTTGTGCAGGCAACACTTCACAGGCTCTGACTACATTTTTATTAAAGAAATGCAAAAATACAATACAAAGTATAGCACCTCAACATCAGTGAGTAAAAATAGAGTTAAAACTGCACAAAATTTAATTGTTTTCATGTTCTAATTAATTTCCATATTTGTTTTAAATTTAATTTTACATTGTCAAGTTAATTTAATTCAACTTAGATGAAGGTTTTGAATGTTGATGGTGTACTGACTAAATTGTGCGAAAATTGGGGATGGTGGCAGTTTGTGGCAAATGGAAATTAAATGATACACTTTTTGAAAGGCAATCTATCAATATGATGAGTGAGAGAAGAAGACAAACAAACGGCTCAGACAAACAGACGGCTCAGAGATTATGGTGGTTGGGGTAGTCATGGAAGTGAAGTGTGACAAAATGCCAAAATGCTATTGGAATGAAATGCGAGATTGAGTGAGAGATTGTGGGACAAAATGAGCTTGTGAGAAGCATGAATTTCGTACCTGCAGCAATTGGCGTTTCCACAGAGTAGAACCTCTCTTCCGCCACAGCACACAGTGCAGTATGACTGGTAGCCATCGTCATCGTACATGTAGGAGATCTCTAAATAAACATCCTGACACATTCACAAATAAAAACATGTGTAAATAACTTAAATAGCTTCCCTGTATAGAGTCCCTGTTTGAAGCAACGTATCATATTGCTGCAAATAAAGTGAAATAGGATCATGCAGCGATGATGGAAATTATCTATGGTGAAATCCATACATCCATGGCACTTCCTTTGTCCCCTTAAGGTAATCGATAGATACAACACTGGTGTCCAGGTGTTAGGATCGAGTGCTGTTGTTTTATGAGCAATCCTGTCAGCGCGTGTTGGAAAACCATGTTCCCAGACTCTCGAGTTGTGTTGTGTTCTGGTTTGAGTATGTGGAGAATAAGGTCAACTCTAACCTTGCATGTTAGGCAAAGGCCTCCTTCAAACAGCGGGTGGAAGGTCGCCACTCTCGTCTTTCCACAAGAGATGCAGAACTCTGAAACAGACAAGCAAGCATATTGACAGGTGGCTGAGTCAAAATACAAGAGTAACTAGGAAAACAGCTGTGATGAAGTTACATTGTAACTATATATTTCCAGCTATTACTGCCAATTAAAAACTAGTATTTCTTTGAATTATTTACAAATAATACCTTTTTTCATGTTATGGCTAAAATAGCTGATTATTAAAATTGTATACTATTTTGTCAAACAAACAAAAAAACATTACACCATAAAAACTCAAATCTGTCATTTTAAAAGCTGCAAGGGAATTTAGGCATCACAACATTATAATGTTTAGTATGAAAAATATATATTTATTTGAATATTGATTGGCTAAAGACTACATTACATAGTGTTACTAAGTGATCTGTGTTTTTAAAAGTTACTTTAATTTAGTGATAGATGATGGCAAAGACAATCTAAATGTAAAAATAGAGGAAAGATAAATAAAAAAAACGTAATATAATTTTTTTTTTTTTAATTGGTCTTTGTAGAATGCTTTTTTCATTGTAAAAAGTTAAGTATGGCGCAACTTGTAAAACAAATGCATTTCTATCCCTATTTTTTGTATATTTTTTATATACAAAATTATATATCTATTTTTAAGCAAAAACGTGTTATGAATGCAAGGCTTGTAGCAGGTTGCAACACTACACACCTTCTATACTTCTGTGATTCTTCAAAACTTCATGGACCATTTGTTCTGAAAAGCAGATAAAATTGCAGTCATGAGCAACAAGTAGGAAATTCAAACACATGTTGGTAAAGCATCAATGATATCTTGTCAAAAACTATATACACAAAGCCCAATACTATATTTTAATGATTTATAAGCCTGAATCAATTATTTAGAATTCCAATGAAGAAAAAACATACATTTTCATATTTTATACTGTGTAAAGGAGCTTGTAGAGTTCTATTGTTTACAGCCATTTACACATCAAATAATTATCTGTATCATTTAAAGGCTTAGTTAACCAAAACATGAAAATTCTGTCATTATTCACCCCCACCCCCCCATGTTATTCCAAACCCATGCAGTTTGATTACCTAGACTTTAAATGGATGAACACAAATACTTCAGGTTTTATTAAAAATATCTGCATCTGCATTCTGAAGATTAACAAAAGACTTATGGGGTGAGTAAACGATGACAGAAATGCAAATTTTGGGTGAACTAACCCTTTAACATCACATCTGGAGTGCAGCAATCGGTTGTCACCCATGAACATGAATAATATCCTTAGTGTGAGCTCTAACCTCTGCTGTAGACGTCCTCAGTGCCAGATTTGGCCTTACAGAGGCTGAGTCGAGCTCTCTTAGCAGAGGGGGGGAACTCCGGAGGGATGGAGTCCAGCAGCGCTGAGCTCTCTGAGGCCATGGGAAAAACACAATACTCCGCTGGAAGAGACACAAACACACTAATATTACTCACTGATACAATCAAACATGCTCAAACATGTACTGTGAATAATGGCATGGATATTTCATAGATCAGGCACTTAGAAAATGAATCAAAAAATAAATATTATTATAATATAAATGTTATTGTGCCCAAACAGGTTAATTTAATTACTTTGAATTTTTTTCTCATTACAGTGAGAATTTGGGGGTAAATGTGCTTAATTAACCTGAAAATAAGTTCACAGTATAAAAATAAGCTTTATTTTGTTTAACCAATATATATATATATATATATATATATATATATATATATATATATATATATATATATATATATATATATTATTATTATTTTTTTTTTTTTTTTTTGTGGCAAATTATGACAAAGACATTAAGAAATTGACCAAATGAAAAACAGCCATGAACATGCAGACAGACAGCTGTTAGACTTTTCTCCCACATCTATAATTGCTGTGGGGAAAAGCCAGCAGTCTATAAATCATAAAGTAATTAGATAGGCTATTTCCTCTTTCTGATTCCACTGTAAGACCACACTACCAGAGACTTCTGCTTGCTCATCTCTGCAGTGGTTCAGAAACATTTTCAATGTCTTGATGCTAAATTCAAACACAAGCACCCTTAGGTTTAACAGCCCAGTATCGACTACATGAAAACACAATGGCACAATTAACAAAAATGATTGATATGTTAGATACGTTTTAACCAGAAGGTTTAAGATAATAAAGGACCTGATATACTTGTTTTAATGAGAGAAGACACATTTAATCTTGCAAACAAATGACTTCACCAGCTCAACTTCTGTTGTGGGTCTCTGACAGGGACTGTGAATGTTGTGAAAGTTGCCTTTAGTTATTGTGATGTCAATGAGCAGGAAAGTAAGACATTTTCAACTGCTCATACAAATATGCTTGGGAGGGTCACTGAACTGATCTATTAGACACAGTTATCCCAGTTGAAAGGATAAATAATGTACTTCAAAAAAGAGTTGACAGCTAAAGCAGCTTCAATTTGAATAACTCTGAAGACATTTTGCAGCCCGCCTTAAGATACTCTCCTGAAAACTCAAGGTATTGGACATTTTAATATGATAGACCAGCTCTATTGAATCCCAGACAGTTGTGTATGATCTGACACACTAAGCTGGTAAGTGTGAGAGTGTAACCTTCTAATACCTGACTGAGCCCTGACGCCTGAGGGCCCTGCAGCTTGTTATTTAAGCAATACCACAAATACTTTACTGTCACAGATTTCCACAGAATTTGAACACCCTTTGTTCACACATTCTGTGTCCTTTGTTTAATAATTATTTCACTAATGTAATTTAGTGCTGGGCGGTATACCGGTTCATACCGAATACCGGTATTTATTTTTGTTATGATATGAATTTTGATGATACCGCAATACCGGTATATGCCGCGTTCGGACGTTCGGAACGCGGCGCAGCGTGTCACTGTTTGAGAGGGGTCACGTTTCACTGTTGCACTGTAATGAGAGCACATCTGAGATCGCTTCACAGCCTATGGTAAGTTCGAAATCACCCCCTAAAGCCTCATTCACTATTCCCTACGTTATCCACTTATATTGTTCACTTGGAAGAGTGAATGAAAACGAGTGACTGAATTCGGACAGCCGTTGTGTGTACATCGGCTGTACACTCGTTATTGCGGTGCAATGTGTGATTGAATGAGTGCACTCAATAACGTCCACTATGGTTTCAGACACCACTTCAGATGGCTGTCCCTCAAATAATGCTCTATTTGAGGTTATAGGGGGCGATTTCGGATTCAGCCCTTGATTACAGCTGAGAATTCAAACTACACCCGGCGAGCGAGAGAGAGCGGTTTCTGCACGGAGCTGAGATTAACCTTCTCCACATGGATCATATTATAGCACATAAAGACCGGAGCACGCGTTTAAGTTTTTTTTATGGACATATTTCATAAACTCTAGTGCTCTAAACATAAATTGGCAGCGTGTATGCGCACATGTTTCATCACGTCTTCTTCAAATGAAATGTAACGTTATGCAAAGGACACTGAACTGTATGTCTGATCACGACCGCGATGACACGATGGGTTATTCTGCTACACAGAAGACGATGTAAGTTAATAAATAGACTGACAATTCAAAGAAGAACGGGCAAAAATTTTACTGCTTTATTCTTTCTGTGTTAAACTGAAGTGTTGTTCAGAGACTGTAGTGCTCTTAAATGTTTTGCAAATATCTTTCAACCTTTTAAATGTTCTTCCGCATTTCTCCCTCGTTTTGTCAGTTTGTTGTTAACTCTTTTTTTTTCTGTCTCCATGGTCATATTTTAATATGCATGTGTCAGTAATGAGTGTGTTGCATGTGTTTTATTGGTTGTTCTCTCCGCACAGCATCATTTTGTGGGGCTTTGTTTTTCTACAATATTCACTCATCAGGACAGTTAAACAGGGCATTCTTGTCAATCTACTGCAGTATATCCTCTCTCAATCAGTAGAAAATGTGGTTAACACCCAGTCATGCATAGGGGGAAAAAATACCGTCAAATACCATGAAACTGATATAATTTGGGAAAATACTGTGGTATAAATTTTTGGTCAATACGCCCAGCACTAATATAATTACGCTTTTAACTGCCAATAAAAGTGTAGAACTCTCAGCTCCATTTAACACATTTTCCACAGAAGCAGAAAAAAATACAGAAATTATAACCCAGGAATGCTTATAAGCTCTTGAGAACAAAACTACTCGATTATTTTTATTAGTTAGCTATGTATTATTATATATTAACTGCTTTAAAAATGCTAATAAATTAATAACACTGTTATTATTTTTTTCTTTAGCAAATCTCAAAATGAATATCCATTTTTGATATTGTACATATATTCTGCTATGTGTGTAGTAACAAAAATGGGCTTGTACGTTAAGCCGCAGTCTTGGAACTCAACTACAGTGTGTGACTTCAAATGAATTCATAACATTCCCATATAATAACAGCTTTGAGAAAAACTTGACCAACAAGTTACATTACTTTCCTGTTGCTAACATTTTCTATGACTTACCAAGATGGCAATGTTTCAAATTCTGCCAGTAGAAACTGCTCAGTCTGTAGGGCTTTCTGTAGAAACTGCTCTAACGGTTTTAAGTGCGGTTTTAAGAGTTTGTCTTTTTATGTCTCGTGGTGGTTCACGTTACCTATTTATTTTAATATTATGTTCAATTTGTGTATTCGGTGGCTGTAAAAGGAGTATTTGTCTGAATGTCACTGCATTAGAAAAAAAAACATCAAACCAAGTGGCATCTGCAAACTAGAGTTAGTCAGCTATTTTTAGTCTTAAATTTAGTCTTAGACTTAGTCCTGTGTCAAATATACTTTTTATAGTTTTAAGTATATTTTAGACACTTAATATACTTTTTAGTTTCTATTATTTTTAGTCAACCTTGTCCTGTTTTTGTTTAGTCAAGTTTTAGTCAGTTTCACAGACAGAGCTTATATTAAGCCAGGATTAGGCCTTATATCAATAAGGACATTTAAGTAGTTTTATTTTTTATTTAATCATAATTATTGCACTTTCACCTATAAGCACAAACTCATACACATGGTTTATTTTATCTCATCTAGTGTCCTGATGTATTATAGGCCATTTTAACATAAATTGACACTGTCTACATTATGAAAACTGGTAAAGCAAGAAACTTCTCTCAAAAATTAAAACGGTGAAATTCCTAATAGTAATTTAAATAATTCCAAATTACATTCATGTTTTTCTATTAAAACAACAGCAAAAAATATTTTGTATTGCCACACAGCGGTTGTGTAAGTTAATTTATTCAGCAACCACAATCGCAAACAATATAGCCAAGATCCATGTTTGGATTTATTACAGATTTAGTAGCAGCAAACTTAAGAATATCTTAAATGGAGATCTAAAATCCAGCTTACTTGTTTGTCTATGTTTTCATATCATCAGCGCATCTTTCGCATGGTAGAGAGAGTGTGTGCGCATGATTGCCAGATTGCAAAGATTTAGTAAATCACAGAAACACAGAAAAATGATCCTTTTACTGTAACAGAAAAGCTCTGATTGGGGATTTAAACTCTTGACACCTGGCAACTGCAAACTTGTAGTAGAGGCTTGTACAGCAGTTTGTAATATTATGTCAATTTTTTGGACAAAAAATAAAGAGAGGTTTTGGTAAAGTTTTTATTTTTTAACTACATTTTAGTCTTGTCTTTTTCCGTCAACGGTATTGCATGTTGATATATTCAGTTATCATTTAATTGTCGTCTCGTCATCGTCTTGTGTCAGTCATGGGAAAAAAGCTTGTAGACGAACATTGAATGTCATAATTTTTATTAACGATATTAACACTACTGCAAACACATGATTCTTGAGCTTTTCTCAGAGCTAACTTAACTTTTCTGTGCCATTTTTGCTTCTAACTAACTCCTCTCAAGATGATTAGAAATGTACAATATATCGGTACCACATTAGATACTTTTTTTTATAAATGTAATGCTCATTTTCCCTATTTTTACATTTAGATTACCTATGCTTTCATCAAGTTAAAGTTTAAAGTCTTCTGCTTTGTTTTGTGCTTTAATCTTTAAAAACACTAATTATTTAAAGGGATCCCATGGTGTTAAGACTCACACACACACACATCTGACAGACTGCTCTGTCTCAATCGAGATGTGTTATGGGCTGGCCTCATCAGGCTCCACGACAGTGGCTGATTATGAAATCGCCCCCTAAAACCTCATTCACTATCTACGTTAGTCCACTAATACAGTTCACTTGAAGGAGGGAATGAAAACGAGTGAGTGAATTCGGACAGCTGTTGTGTGTACATCGGCTGTACACTCATTATTGCGGTACAATGTGAGATTGAATGAGTGCACTCAATAACCACTATATGGTTTCAGACACCACTACAAATGGCTGTCCCCTCAAATAATGCCCTATTTGAGGGTAAAGGGGGCGATTTCGGATTCAGGCAGGGAGTGCTGGCCTGCCGAATCGGAACTAGGTGACAAACTAGGCAAGTCAACCTCAAGTATAACATTACAGCTGATTGACCGTGTGTGTGTGGGCATGTTTTCGTGAAATATCAGGACACAAATGTGTATAATGACATGGGTATGACATAGGTATTACAAAAAGAGGGTGAAATATGAGGACGTTCCCCATGTCCTCACTTTTCAAAATGCTTATAAATCACACAGAATGAGGTTTTTTTCACAGAAAGTGAACTGCACAGTCTCCTGTGAGGGTTAGGTTTAGGGACAGGGGCAGTGTAAGGGGATAGAAAATACGGTTTGTACGGTATAAAAACCATTACGCCTATGGAATGTCCTCACATTTCACAAAAACAAACATGTGTGTGTGTGTGTGTGTGTGTGTGTGTGTGTGTGTGTGTGTGTGTGTGTGTGTGTGTGTGTGTGTTGTGAGCGTGAGCGCGCACTGATCTTTTGGTGTGTGTGTGTGTGTGCGTGAGTTTGTGTGCACATGTGTTTGAGTGTTTTAAATGCAATTACAAAGCAATTAATTGGTTTTGTTTAGCTCTGAAACATTTTTCGAGTTGTGTTGTGGTAAAAATAGCTACGGGTAGCGCCAGTTGATTGCCGAGTGCAACCATTCTACGTCATCAACCTAGAACGCAAACAAAATGGTGCCGCCCATTGTCCAAATATATAATGGATTTTTTAAATAACGTGGATCTTTCATGGGTTTTCTACTACATATTTCAGTAAGAGACATCATTTTTGTTATATATAAGCCATACAAGTCTTAACACCAGGGGATCCCTTTAATAATACTGTTCAATGAATATCCATTTTTTATACCGTACATTATAATGTTGTAATGCCTAAATTAACAACTGGTTTTAATGTTTTATTTTAATTTATTTATATAATATTTTAATATTTGCCATTTATCAGTTATAGGCCATAACAAAAATCCAGGTATGTATTGACTAAATTGTAGCCATGGTGCTTACGTTATTTCATTAAAATAAACTACTTTGATTAATATTTTAAGTTGCATTTTAAATTGTGGTCACTATACCCCCTATAGTCATAAGCCTTGTCTGCATCATGTTTGACCCTAAAGCCCTTTTACTCAAGTATTTTTTTTTAACTGCATGGACTGAGAGTGAAATCTGACATACTGTCACACAGATGGCTGTCATGATGACATGTACTCACCTGCGTTCTCTCTGGGTTTCATGCCCTCCTGACCTTTGGGCATAAAGCCACCATGAGCCCAGTCGAGCATGGGCTTTATCTGTTCTTCAAGACTGTCTGACTCACATGGAGGAAAAGTCTTCTCTGCCCGTATACTGGCCACCTGAAGACACACAGATAGCAGAACAGTATGTCAGAACAATTGTAAGAAAACAGAAACCATCCTGGAAACAAATGTCTCAGGTGGAATAAAACTAACACTGTGTACTGTTTCTAAAATAACACATTCAGAAAGACTATCCTCTCAGTAGAAATAGAGACAAATTGCAGATATTAATCATGCTATATAGATACTGCAAAAGAGTGGGGTACAAAAACAGAGAGAGAGAGAGAGAGAGAGAGAGAGAGAGAGAGAGAGAGAGAGAGAGAGAGAGAGAGAGAGAGAGAGAGAGAGAGAGAGAGAGAGAGAGAGAGAGAGAGAGAGAGAAACTAAGTACAGCAAGTCCTGTCGTTCTGGTGCATGTCTGGGCTTGGATGCTTTTGTTAAATTTGTTAGGAGGTACGATTCACAGAGAGATAATTAAGGAAGCTCTGGGGAATTCCAGACTTTCCAGATGAGCATTTCCCAGTCTCCTGTTTATCTCACACACAAACACATACACACTTGAATATGTAAAAGTAAAGTCTATGCTCCCAGATTTCGGAAGAACAGGTGCATATTTGTATAATTGTCTTCTATTAAATTAACTACAGATGTTGCAGCTAATTGTCCCATAGGCAAAAATGGTGCTATAAAACAATGAACAGACTGCTCTCTGCTCTCACCTCCAGGGCCTGGAAGATTGCTCTACGGTAAGAAGCCAGTTTGGTGTAGGATGACTGGTTGAAAAACTTCGGGAAGGCTGTGATGGAATCGAGTTTGTCAGCAGACACCTGCAAGATACACATGACACCAGGGTCAGAAAGTAACCAGGACTCAGGGCAAGCATGTTTGTGTGCAAGTTAATATTTTAATTGTATATGTAATACACTATCATATATATATTATGCAATTAACGCTAGCATTGCAATATATGATCATGCTCTTACTTATGCAAATAAAACAATGTAACAATAGCAGTTTTTATACAGTATTACTACAGTTCTACCAATTCAATATGGCATTCAAGTGATGTCACCACGGTCACCAGTACTTTATTCAAGCACGATCGAGCCATGAAAATTACAGTAATTTCCAGGAAAAACAGGTGTTTGTTTACTTTTATATTTTGTAGAACATGCTGTAAAGAAGTTATTGTTTAACCAACAACATTTTAACACATTTTTATGCAGATTATGTTTGATAGCTGTTGAAATAAAGATATTTTGATTTTAGCATTATTTTGTACTTTACAATAATAAGCAGTTTTATTTTTCTTTTGATACTTCTTTCAATTGCTTTTCATTTGTTTCTTTGTTCTTGATAGTTAATATTTACATCAATATTTAACATTTAAAATAAAATAAAAATAAAAGTATGTTCAATGTCATAAATTGATATAGAAATGTAACCACTATTAGAATCAACTACTGCAGTTGTGGTATTCTGACAACCCTGTTGTTACCTCTGAGAATTTTCCATCTCCAAACCACTGCAGCCAGCGCATGCCGTGGGACGCCTGCCTCTTCCCTGTTGCTCTCCAGGTCACCACCATCCCCGGCCACCAAGAAAAGCCTTTTATCTTTCCCCAGACTAACTCTCCAATACCAAAGCCTTTATTATCCTGAGGAAGAAAGACGTGCAAATTAGACACAGTTCACCATAAATTAAAATTTTCTTACTCACTGAAACCTGCATTAGATTTGAAAAGTACACAGACATACATTTCAGTGAATAATGGCTTTAAAGTTAATTTGAATTTATTTTACATTTTTAAATCTAAAGAATTTGACTTCTTTAGTATGTACTACTTTTATGTTGTTTTTTGGTCCCTTTTGTTCCCATCCAGCCTGAACATTCTGCTAAATAACTCCTTTTGTGTTCCACCGAATAAGAAAAATCATGCAGGCTTCGACTAGTAGATTTAAATTTCTTGGAGAATTATCTTTTTTAAATAAGATGGACAATTTACAATATAACTGCACATATTTCTTTGATCCAGTTATACAAAGAAGGACAATCAAATGCTCAAATGTCTGGATTGAGCATGGACTGAGACACAATCAAAACCTCTGACACTGAGCTTGTCTGAGCATGACTCTCAATCAGTCAGGACCATTTCAACAGCACTGTTGTTTCCTCACCTGTGCGAGTGTCTGTGAGTATTTATGAGTCTGTGGTCAACAGTGACTTAGAAGATGCTATAACCCACAAAACCCCCATTCAAGACCTTCACTGTCTCTTTGTCTTGGTCATCAGTGCTCTCTAAACACGCAGCTGCCTGGCTTAGTGACACGCAAAGGAGAGGATACACCTCAAGCACAAAGGCTGTTATCTTCACATTCAACTGAACCGTTCTGTGAGGCTACTGTTACATGTTGAAGGCAGGTGGACAAATATTGGTACTTATGGGTTGTTTGTGCGTGAACATAAAGAGGAACGGAACATGACAGGATAGGTGGATTGTGAATTTGTGTGTGTGTGTGTGTGTGTGTGTGATATCCTGGTACCTTGTACTCAGGTTGGCTGGCGGTGTCAGTAGTCGAGGTGGATGTGGCGCTGCTCTGTGCAGAGTCTTTTGAGTCCTGTTCCATGAGCTCCAGTACGGGACCCTCAGGAACACTAGATACCTGCAGAAACACACAATTTCAACCCTTAGTCAAACGAAACAAAACAAAAATACAAACAAACAAAAAATAACCTGTGTTTTTACAAACTTTGAGATAGTTCAAAATGATTTTCTGTGGTAACCGACGGCATCCCACAGTGGTGTCAATACAGCTTAAGTTGAATTTAACCTGAAATAATCCTTTAGGATGGCTGTGTTGTGGAACATGATAGCTGGTTTCTGGCTGGTCATTACTTGTTTTTGCCAGCAGGACCCTTGACCAAGATGGTTCTGTCATTAATTACTCACCTTTGAGACCTTTATTAATCTTCGGAACATAACAGAAGATATTTTTGATGAAATCCGAGAATTCAGTATTCAGTATGCTTCATTATCGAGAAAAAGGGAGGCAGGAATTTTTCCTATTTGAATTTCCATGACCACTGTTTTGATTGGCTGGGTACAGGCAACTTCAAATGTGTGACAACATAAAGACAGTGATAGACAGCTCGACTTAAAGGTGTTGAGTTAAAAGTGAGGAGCTGACAGTGGCATGACAGCTTTAATCTGCTGCGAGGGTGATCTCTATTTGTCAGCCTAGATTTCAGTGTGTCTAACAGAAAAAAATTCACTTAAAGCATAAAGCGGCTTTGTGTGTGTGAATGTGAGCATTACCATGTTGCTATCATGTTGATCCTGTTTACTATGTCCCCTCTCTCTGTTGCGCGGTTTACTGTGAGCTGTCAGTCCTGCCTGGAAAATAGTCCTGGGACGAGGCCTTTGCCGCAGACCCGTCTCACAACCAGACCCAATGTCAGCCTTTTCCTGAAACCATAATCCCGTAACAATAAGCTGATCCATATGTGCTAGGACTGTACCATATTTATAGATTAAGGGGCTGTTTACACAACACCATTTTCAACTGAAAACGAAATACTTTTTATGCGTTTTGGCTGTTCATTTACACAACAACGTGTTTTGGTGTCCTGAAAAAGCAAACCTTTGAAAACGGGTTTCAAAGTGCAAGTTTTTGAAAATGGCACCCTTATCATCTCCGTGTAAACTACAAAAACGTGAATCTGTGAAAACGGTGACATCATGCACATGCGTATTATGCGTTTAGTCTATAGGCTTTCTTTCTTTTATTTAGCAGATGAAAGAATACAGATATTAACGGTAAGAAATAAGGGTGGGGGGCATACGGACATCATCACAAGTATTTATAAGAATTACACAAATCAACACAATATAACATTTCTAGGGCTGTAATCTCCCAGTCGATTAGTCGATTATTAGTCGATACGTTCTGGCTCGACCAAAATTCAGATTGGTCGATTTTTTGCCGCGTTCATTTAATTAGTTTTGCTGCGTTCATTTAATCAGTTTTGCCGCGCCGCGTTCATTTGATCAGGTGGAAAGCACTAATTGCTAATGGGGGTGTTTTGAGAGCACCCCCGTTTCACAGGTATCAGTCTGCCTTCAGAACACCCCCATTGTTTCCACTTCTTTTGGATTAGCCCAACCCACTGGCGAAGAGAAGTCTCTCGCGGGTCTTTTGTTTTTCATTCCCCGCTGGCTCAAACGCACGCCCATAGCGGTAAACTTGAGGAACGCCCATCAACATACACATGAGGGGAAGCGTCACAACACCACGCTATAAGTGGATCTGTACTGTCAGTTTTGCCGCATTCATTTCATCAGTTTTGCCGAGCCACGTTCATTTCACTAGTTTTGCTGCGTTCATTCATTTCATCAGTTTTGCCGCGCCGCGTTCATTTGATCAGGTGGAAAGCACTAATTGCTAATGGGGGTGTTTTCAGAGCAGCCCTGTTTCACAGGTAACAGTCTGTCTTCAGAACACCCCCATTGTTTCCACTTCTTTTGGATTAGTCCAACCCACTGGAGAAGAGAGACAGATTGAAGAAGGCTAGTTTTCTTGTATATTATTTATTTGTTTGTGAGAGCGTTTTTTCTGCTCTTGATCTGGCTTGTTTAATAAATATTCCTTTTTTATTAAAGTGGACTTGCCTTTTGTGTTTAAGAGTAAAAGCTTTAAGTTAATAGTCTATTCGTGTCTCAGCCGCGAAGCTGAGCTCCTGTTCGAGCTGCACAGAGCGGCTGAAATGATACTGTCTGTCAGTTCTTATAATACATATGACAAAAACAATTGTCTAAATTATGTTGCATATTCCTCAAAAGTTCTTGTGATGATATCTAGTTGACAACACATAGTACTATATTTTCGGAAGTCATAGTCTATGATATTGTGCAGGTGCACTTGATGCGACGCTGTCAGAGCCGACAGACTTGTGTGTCAGACTCATTTCAGTGCAAAATAATCAGCTCAAAAACTATTTAATATACTGCAAATAGCCTACTAGTTTTTTATGTTTATTTATAATTAATTTAGGTAGACAACAAGGCTACCAAGTACTGCGCACAGTGCGCAGCTTATTCATTTAACGTTTTTTTTCCTAACGTAATTTTAGTCGATTTTTAGTCGAAAATTTCAGGACTTCAGTCGACCAAGATTTTCTTTGGTTGATTACAGCCCTAAACATTTCGTCATCATGAAAAATGAAAAAAAAAAAAGGTTCCTTACAACAGACTCAAGGATGATCAATGACATTTTCTTAAAGGAAGTAAAAAGGAACTTTATATCAGAAGAGAACTAAAAATCTAAAAATGGGATTACAGTGAATGTTTCTGGCTTTGTGAAGAAGAAATGTACCCAGAAGACAAAGTAATAATACAGTATTATCAAGAATAACATGCTTAAAATGAAAAGTTGCATTCAAATATTGTACTAGCATGTATCAACACTTTAGATACAATCTAATTCCATATATTGTATTTTTTGCTCATTTTGATAATAGGTTGGTAAGGCAAGGTTATGCACACAACAGCACCTGTTCAGTCTGTAAACTATGTAAATTCCCATAATCTGATTTATATCTTCTATGTATTGCTTTGTTTCCTCTTTGCACTGGAGACACAACATTTATCAGTACAGAGGAAAACCTCTCGGTTACGTATGTAACCCTCGTTCCCTGAAAGAGGGAATGGAGATATATGTAACCGAGACGTTCCTTTTCAGTCAGTCACGTTTGGACATCACCAACGAATTGGGATCCCTATGAAAACCCCACAGTTACTGCAACTTCCAGTGTCCTTCGCAGGCCTCTCAGGCCCCCATGCTAGGGTGGAAGACTTGTGCAGAGAGCTATCACGGAGTTCCACATGACCCATTCAGTGACTATTGGATAACACTGGGAAAGCATGCCCCTTCCAGGGCAAGGGAACGCTGCGGAGCACACATCCTGCCCTAAGGGAGGTATCATGTGGGAGTTACACATATTGACTGGCCAGTTAGGGCAGGCAAAATACGGAATGTTCCTGGGGTGGCACCAGCCAATCCAGGGGGGAGACAACACCTGGCAGGGATGGCAGATCGGACTCTGCCAAGGGAAAGACACGGGCTCGCGTTGGGAGCAGTATCGTGGAAGAATACACATTTGGGACCGCCGTAAGAGACACTACATACCCAGCCTAACACAGGTTCCACCCATGCATACGAATGTTAGGCCTGGCGTCAGACACTCCGCCACATCAGAGCGAGGCGGATTTAATCTCCTCACCCCCCTCAGAAACCTGACGATGATTCCCCAAAGATTCATCAACTGCATCGTGATGTGCGGCGATAGCAGGAACATACACTTGTGGGTGGAGGGAGACAGCCTCTAGCCAAAGTGATGTGTCTATCACTGATTGGGGTAGATCATCTAGAACCTCAGACTAGAAACTAGTTTCCTGAGGTCTGGACGGAGGTGCCAGAGGGTGCCCTTGTCTCAGAGGAGCACGAGTTGCAATTTAAATGTCCCCACTAAGCAAGCCATAGGCGACAGTGGCAAGGAACAAAAACTCCATTGGAGAAAAAAACCTTGGGAGAACCCAGACTCAGTTGGGGGCCAGGTCTCCTCTGGCAAATGAACGAACACAGTTCATTAAGCAAATAGCGAGACCTGCTCCTCGTCCTCCCTGACTTTTGCATAGATCCCGGGGCCATGCAAGCAGTTCAACACTGACTGAACACGCTCCTCTGTGAGGCACCCTGTTAGGTTGACTGAATGGTTGTCTGATGGTGCGTATGAGCCAGTGGGACTGGCTGGGAAGTGCTAGCGAGGCTCCCAGTGACTGTACCAGCAGGACCAACGGAACCATAGATGTACCCACAGTGGGGCAGCGAGGTGAAATGCAGGGACTCGACTCGGACAGCATAGCAGCCCGAAGTGGGGTCTGAGTGTGTGGTGTAACATTTACCTGGTTCCACCATTGGGCAGGAGATGCGTGAGCAGGCTAGTTACGTCCTCTGAGCGCATGCTGCTGCACACTCGATAGAAGAGGGGACTGAGGGTGGCAAGGCATAGCGTTGCACACCACCAACTGCACCCTCTTGGGACCCAGAGATGGAAGAAATTGCTCTAGCTGAGAATTTTGGGTACTGCTGGCTGTGACGCCAGTAGCAGAACAGAAGTTGATGTCATCTTCCTACGGTTGGCCACAGGAGACTGACGCCCTTGGCGATGAGCAGACTGAGGGGCAGTTCACGAGTGACTCTGATAATGCGTCGAGGGATGCTCTTGTTTGCCTCAGCCTGCTTCTGAACTGTGGAGAACTGCTGGGCACAGCTTTCGACAGTGTCGCTGAAAAGGCCACCTTGAGAGATGAAGCATCGAGAAAGCATGCTTTGACGAGCTCTCGCAGCTCTGCAAGGTTCATCTGGGGGTGCTTCTGGACCACCAAGGTGGACATTGTGTAAATATTATCAGTACTATACTACTCCTTTGGTAGTGGAGCTCACCTTATCACCTGGGTTTTTAGCCACTAGTTTTGTGGCGGCATGTGATGTGAGGTGCTTCATTAGATTAGAATTACTTGCCACCGACGTGGAGAGACTCTTTCTTCCTGGGCATAAGTTGCACGTAGGGTTGGGTACCGAAATCCGGTTCCAATATGGCACCGGTACTTATATAACCGGTATGTACCGGACCGAATCAGAACGCAGATTTCGGTTCCTCATTTCGGTGCCAAAATTCAAACGTGCTTTCGCGCTTTGGCTGAGCCAGAGACAGACGCTCAGCGCTGGTCACATCACAACTCATGACAACTATTCAGTGTTTTCAACGACATCATGTTTATTTCAGGTTTCAGACATTTAAATGTTCATAAGTAGGCTACTAGCAAAAAACACACACTGATGTCAATGAAAGCGGCAATGACAATCCTTTCAGACGGTTATAATTTGACTAACGTTACGTGTTTTATTTACATCAGATAAATGCACATTATATAGTAACTATATAGTTTACTCTATTCTTCTTCCAGTTCGCTGGTCACTTACTTTCATGTATTTCGTGAGACGAGAATGAACTCAAGTGTTGTAAATCCGACAGATCCGATTCTGAGGCGCAAACTAACATGGCGCCGCCCATTGCGCTTTATAGATCAACTAACACACATTCACTCACACATTTGAACATCAGATAGTTCGTGACACAGTTAAGAAGTTTGTGAATATTTTGAATAAAAAGAAAAAACGAAATAAACCCGATACAGCTGAGCTGTCAGCGCTATTGCGGCTGCTGTGTGTCATGTGAGAAACATGACGCGTCACCATGGAAATATTAAGGCGATGCGTTCAAAAATATTTAGCCAGAGAATATGATCATATTTCAAAATAAAGCTGAAGCTCGAAGCTGGTTTGTAGCAGAGCAAGAATACAGACGACTGCTGTTATTATTGTAACTGTTTAGAGTTATATTAGGCTTGTTGTAGTTGGGTGGCTTAGGTTTTACTGTGAATTTGTAAATATGTCAATTATAATTTGTAAATAAGTAAATTGTGTTTTGTATTTATTTATATTCATACATTTAAGTATACATTAAACTTTTAATAAATGGTTCAATTTAAATAATAAATAAATAAATAAAAAGCCATTTAATGTCATCCACCTCGTTTGGTGGCCTTTTAAAAAAAAAAAAGTATCGGTTCAGGCACCGTTTAGGCACCGGAACCGTTTTAAAAGTATCGGTTTGGCACCGGAATCGAAAAAAACCCAAACGATACCCAACCCTAGTTGCACGTTACATAAACATTCTTACCTTTCACCTCCTCTGTGAAAAACAATGTATACTGCATTTGCTTCCTTATTTATTCCGTACTGCAGGGTGGAGCGCAAGATGCAAATCTTGCACGCCAATGTGCATTGGCTCATTCTGTAGACACTCAAAGCTGATAGGGCTCCCAGAAGTGATCCAAATTCGTCAGTGACGTCTGACGTACATCTCTGTTCCCTTCTTCAGGGAACGAGGGTTACATACGAACGTGGCCGAGTGAAAGGGAACCGCAGATAAGCACAAGACACAACAGAACAGATAGGAAGTGATATATAATACAGTAATTCCTGCTTATCATCATTTATATGATTTTAAGGAGTCTTTTCAGTAGAGATTGAATAGCCCTTAACACCGTGAAGGGTGAAATGTGTTGTTGGTAGAGATATGTATCACAACACACATTAATAGACATACATACACATGCAGACAGTTTGCAGTTAGTGGACATGTGTATGGCAAAACTGTTTGCTTAAAGAAATGCTGCACTTCTGCATGTCTTCATTCATTACTCTGAAAATCTCATCCACAGAAATCCACAGAAGTTCAATGAAGTGATATCAAACTCTGTATTTATGTGTTTTCCTGCATCCTTTTTTCCTGTAAAAACCTATTGCTAAGTTCTGGGCCCGTATTCATAAAGATTCTAAGAGTCCTCTCAGAAAACTCCTAATTTAGCTTAAAAACTTTTACGTAGGAGTCTTAGCTTAAGAGCTATTCGGGACCGATCTGAGAGCAACTCTGAGCAAGGAAAATACAAAAATGTTTATCTTAGTGAAGAGACGGGGCTGACCCCGTTGCTACGTATGACACAGTCTTTTGAAGACTGTGATTGGTTGGTTGTCCAAAAAGGGGAAAAAAGGCTTAAGCGCTTTAAAGTATAGGGTCTATTCTAAGCCTTCACTTTGAAATTACAAGCGCAAATTGTCCTATTTTACCGTTCTCTCTCACTCACACACACACACACACACACACACACACATTATATATATGTATATAAATCCTTTTATTATTTACCATGCTGTTAATTTTCTATAAGGTATTTGATTGGCTTAGAACTATAAACATTGTTCCACTCTTTCCAATTACACTGATTGCTGGCATGTCTATTTAATTGGTGGTTTGAAAGTTGGGTTTAATGCAACAAACATGATCCCTGCACAATCTAATCTATAGCGTCTTATTAAGTCACTGTCATCCATTGTCTGCAACACATTTCTTCTCCCTCTTCGTCTTTCTGCCATTTTCTCCGCTGCTAAAGAAACTCTTAAGCCTCTTAAAAGTCCTCGTCCGTGCTCCTTACAAATTTGACCTTAAGACCTCTTTTAAGGGTTAAGATGCTTTCTGAATTACTTTTTCTTTACTAGGATTTTTTAGTTAATTTTAAGAGTAAACGCCCACATTTCAAAGAATTTTCTTAGAATTTTGTCCCTAGGAGCTACTCTTTGGATTAAGATTCTTTATGAATACGGGCCCTGGTATGTTATGTGTTATTTTTATTATCATAAATGTATTTATGAATGTAAATAGTCTATCATAGCACAGGTGAATGAATGAAGGAATCTATGCAAATATGATTATACCACCACATTTTGAGTCACACTTTGTCTTATTTAAAGATATGTGACCGGTGCTGGCAAAATGAGTCGCAATGAGTAAATGAGTAAAAGTGTATTGTTATGTTCACATTTTATATAAAAAAATTCAAAATGATTTATGGTTTGTTTGAATCGGACAAAAAATGAATGGCCTACACCTGTTTGAATTTGATAGAGTCAGCAAAGTTAATTTTGAGAGAAATTGAGTTAAAGTTTTACATTAACCTCTGTTTTACCTTACTGCTGTTTCCAGGGACATGACTGAAATATGGTAAAAATAGTCCAGGAAATATATATATATATATATATATTCAGAATGTGCACAGGATAATTTCGAGCTACATGCAAAACAAGTGAAAAATGTAAATTTTGAGGTTTTCACCAAAATGTGTTAATTAAGCCCTCGTCTAGCAATCCCAATTGAGGTGCTTTGTCAGACTGCGATAAGATCAGATGTGTAAGTAAATGAAGTAAATTCTCACCTCACTGTAGGAGGAATCCCAGGCACTGTCTTCCTCTGTGTCGGAGCGCTTACGAGACCTCTTTCTTCTGATGCTGTTCACACTCTCATCTGAAAGATTTAGAAAGTTCATAATATTTTATCCATGCCTAACTGGTTCTGTGTTTTAGACACCAGAGTGATCCGTTTATTTAATTTATTCAAATGTATTGAATAATAATATTTAGCATTTCTACACTGTAAAAAACATGTGTGAAATCTACAGTAATTTACTGTGTTTATGCACAGGAAATTACTGTATACAAGTTCACAATAGAATACTGTATATTCAGTCAACAATTGCAGTAATGAAAAAAGCACTGTGAGAGTCGAAGTAACCAACAATTTCCTGTAGAAATGTTCACAGTAATTACTGCATATAAATTTACCTCACTGTAATTCAATTACATTTACATTTCTGAATAGAGAATACATGAAGCAAATGTATTCTTTAATAAAACTTTAGAAAATGTCAAATACATCTAGGGTCTGTGTACCTGCGGGTGAGGCTGCGCCTCCATTCTGTTTGGGGCAGAAAGGTGAAGGTGGCTCTGCCGCAGTCAGCGGGCTGTTGTCATTGGTCATTTCCAGACCGCTGTCGTTCTCTGACAATCCCTCTCCCACAGACATGTCGCCATTCACGGCAGCCTGAAAAAGGAGACATTGTGTTTAGAATCTTCACAGATCACAGAAAACAAACACAACATTTGGACTCACAATCAACAGAACACAGAATCATACAGTAATTACTGTGTGTGATGGTACAAATATTTTCTGTTCCCATTCATAAAATAGATACTAATGGAGTCCAAACATCTCCACAACATCACTGTCACCCCAACACACCACCAATTATGATTATCAATAAAAACCCCAGTGATTAAGATAAAGGAGATAATGGCCAGGAGAAACTCCACAGAAAGATGTGCATAAGATTCTCATATATGCAGATTATATACTGTGTATACATGTATATGCAAACTAGGGCTGACAATAAAATAAAATAAATATATATATATATTTTATCTTACACATATTTTATTAAAATCTTAAGCTTAGTATGTTAGGATGTTAACTTTAACAGCCATAAATAATAAAATAATACAAAATAAATACAAAATACACTTGAAACTCTCTTGTGGCCCCTGTGGGTCCCTGGAGCCCAGCTTGAAAACCCCTGCATTAGTGGACTTGCTATGACGATGCAGGCGGTTTTGTTATCTTGAAGTCTTTCAGCAGAGTGGTGGCTGTGTTGTAGCTAAAGCTCAGATTCACTTACTGGGAGTTATCACAGCAGGAATTTCCTTGTAATTGTTGCTTTGGATAAATGTGAAATCTGTTACCTACACTACAATGTACAAATAACAGAGTGTTCTTTTCTCTGATTTATTTTGATGATGTACAGCATACAAAAACCCTGCCAGTCTTGGCTGCTGTACTTTCAATTGTTTTAATTTAATTTCTGCCAGATTTATTTTGTTGTGCCAGAAGCATCTGTGTTGTGACTTGAAGAAGAGACATTTGAAGGCCTTAAGAAGATCAGACTGTTGACAGAGCAAGGTGTCAACACAAAAACACAACCAATACATGGCCAAAAATGTATTGCAAAATGCATTGCAATCATTACTCAAAATGTAATTTGTGTGGACAACGTTAACCAAGGCCAGAGACGGGACACGCTGAAGACGGACGCAAAGAGAAGAGCAGAAAAAATACTGTACCGGGCAGAGCAAGCTCACAGTTGCGATGCTTGGAATATTGGAAGAAAATTCTACACATCAAATTGGAGTGGGGGCTTATATGACTGTATTTCTGAAGGGAAATGACTGACTTCACACAAATCATGGAGAAAAGGTTGGGAACCACTGCTCTATTTCATGCGGATGGGCAATTGATGACTGTTTAACTGCCTGCTTTGATTCTGTTTGGATACACTAATCCTCATCTTTTGGAGGTACATAAGCTGCTGCAAGCACAATCTACACTACCGTTCAAAAGTTTTGGAAAGAAATTAATATTATTTAATAATATTTATTCAACAAGGATGAATTCAATTGATCAACGGTGACAGTAAAGACTTTTATAATGTGGAAAATGGAAGATTTCAACTTTAAATAAATGGTTCTTTTGAACTTTCTATTCATCAAAAAATACTGGAAAAAATGCAACATGTTTAAATCAAACATCACAACTGTTTTCAACAATGATAATAATTTCATACAAATTTCATTTCTTGAGCGCCAAATCAGCATGTCAGAATGATTTCTAAAGGATCATGTGACACTGTAGACTGGAGAAATTACTACTGAATATTCAGCTTTATCATCGTATGAATAAATTACATTTTAAAATATATTAAAATAAAAACACGTATTTTAAATGTATTACTTTATTTCTAATTAAATAAATGCAGCCTTGGTGAGCATAACAGACTTCTCTCAAAAAAATCTTACTGACTGCAAACTTTTGAACCATATTGTATTTGCAATGATTAATTATATTATTGTTTTTTTATAGCTTTATCACCCAGCTCAAATTTGAACAGTGCCAAATGGGAGCATGTGTGAATTGTGTATGTGGATGAGCAGAAAATTGAAAAACTATACTAATTAAAAAGCAGACAACTGCTAAACATAGGCCTATTCAAAAATGGAAAAAGGAAGAGAGCAGTGTTTTCTTTAAGCACAGGCACTAAGTAAAGCGCACAGACAGAAGATTGTGTGTTCATGGATGTGGGAACAATACAGGCTGCTGTCGCATTTCTGGAACCATCCACTGGAATGCCAGACATCTTTAATGCCACAGCTGTGCTGCAGCGGATCAGAGGTCTTGCCAACACACACTACACACTACACATTGAGTTTCAATGTTTTATGGGGACTTTCCATAGACATAATGATTTTTATACTGAACAAACTGTACATTCTATCCCCTAATTCGTAAAACCTACCCATCACAGAAAACTTTCTGCATTTTTACATGTTCAAAAACATTATTTAAAGGGGTGGTTGCATGCGATTTAACTTTCTTAACTTTAGTTAGTGTGTAATGTTGCTGCTTGAGCATAAACAGTATCTGCAAAGTTACAGCACTGAAAATTCAATGCAAATGGAGATATTGTCTTTTAAAGTTATGGCAGTTTATTGCCTACAAAAACGGCCGGTTTGGACTACAACAAGCTTCTTCCCGGGTTGGTGACATCATAAACCCTTGCTATTAACATAAACACTGCCCCGAACACGCAACAAAGTGGGCGAGGCCACGTCGCAGTCATTACGAAATATTTTTATTTTTTAAAAATACGGCTTTTCAAAAAAAAAAAGAAGTATTAAGACATGTTATACTGCGCCCCATAAACACAACCAAGCCTAGAAAAAAAACACGGAACCACCCCTTTAAAATGATTTATAAGCTGTTCTCCTCATGCGGACCAAAAAATGTCCCCATAACGTAGGGAATACCTGAACAACACACACACATACATACACACACACACACACACACACACACACACACAAACCAACCGCAACAAACACACTGTGTCAGAGCTTAGTCCTTACAAGTTCTAAATAAAAATATAGTTTCTCCATTGAAAATCTAGGTAACCAAAACTGGTCATCGTTAAAAAATCCATATGAATTGAGTGGTTTATTTCAAATCTTGTGAAGATATATGATGGGTTTGTATGATGAACAGATTTAATTTAAATTTTAATTATCTAAACAATAACTGACATAAACAGAGCACATCACATATGGTAAACACTGAAGCTCAAACATGTTTGTGTGATGCGTGAGAACCAGTGAGGTTTGCTCTAGCACGTTGTGACACATGCACAAGCTTACCATATGTAATGTGTTTACTTATATGTGAATGAAAGCCTAAATTAAATCTGTTCATCATATAAAGCGATTTTATCTCTTCACAAGACTTGGATTAAACCACTCGATTAATATGGATTAATTTTGACGATGATTTTATGATCTTTTTGCATCTTCTAAGTTATGGTTACCTGGACTTTCAATGGACAGAAGCCTTAAATAAATAATTTAAATATTAAATGTTTACTTATTATAAAATTAAAAATCAATAAATCATTCAAATAAAATAAAAATCATTCAAAAGTTTTCATTAAAATATCTTAATCTTAATAGGGTGAGTAAATGATGACAGAATTTTCATTTTTGTGGGAACTAAGTGCATTTTATAATATGGTGCAATACAACAAGATAAGTGTAGGATCGATAATCCTAACATTGATTTCTAGCTTGTTGTCATAAGCATGATGCATAGCAAATCTGTCTATTTATGAATTCAAGAGCTGTTTCAAATCGCATTAGTATGAACAAGAGTAAACTTCCATAAAATAAAACCATATATTCTGTTTAAGGAGGCAAGTAGAGGCTGGAGAGGTTAATGGGTTTATGGGCTCCTTCATTCATTCAGTCTATCTTTCTGCTGGCTCCTAAAGACACCCCCTGCACTGCTCTTGCCTAAAGGGGCCCCCGGGCCAGGGCTCAAGCTTTTGAAAAGCTGAAGAAAGTCAGCGGATCAAAACAGGTGGCTCAGATCCCCTTTTATACTACGTAATAGTACACACACACACACACACACACACACACACACACACACACACACACACACACACACACACACACACACACACACACACACACACACATAAATATAGAGGAACAGCAACGTGTAGAAAATCAGTGTTATTTCCCAGAGTTCTGCGTGTCTGGAGCCATGCTTCCCAACCATGTGAACAGACACTCTCACAGAATCAAAGGTACAGCGGAGATGCCCATCAGATAACAGTTTGTTAAAGCAGACATAAATGATTCCAGACAAGATGCAACATGAGCAAACAGTGGAAGCACATGTCATGAACCAGTAAGACAAGCCAATTTTAGCCAGTAAAGCCTGTTATTACACAATTAATCCAGAGTGAAACTCAAAATAACAACACAAACCACAGCGTATCCAGCCTTTTATTACCCAAAAATAAAAATTCATCATGTATTCACCCTCATGTTGTTGGAAACCTTTATGACTTTCTTTCATCTGTGGAACATAAAAAATTATGTTTTGAAGAATGTTGGTAACCAGATAGTTTTGGTGTCCACTGACTTTCATTGTAAAGAAAAATAAAAAACTGTGACATTACTCAAAATACACCAGATCACCACAAGTATTGGGACATCCTCCAAATCATTAAATTCAGGTGTTCCAATCACTTCCATGGCCATAGGTGTATAAAATCAGACTGCATCAACAAACATTTGTGAAAGAATGGGTCGCTCTCAGGAGCTCAGTGAATTCAAGCATAGTACTTGTGATAAAATGCCACCTGTGCAATAAGTCCATTTGTGAAATTTCCTCACTACTTTATTATAACAAAGTGGAAGCAATTGGGAAACAACAGCAACTCAGCCACGAAGTGGTAGGCCACGTAAAATCACAGAGCGGGGTCAGCGCTTGCTGAAGCGCACAGTCAATAGCTACAGACCTCCAAACTTTGTGTGTGCCTTCAGATTAGCTCAAGAGAGCTTCATGGAATGGGTTTCCATGGCCAAGCAGCTGCATCCAAGCCTTACATCACCAAGTGCAATGCAAAGCGTCAGATGCAGTGGTGTAAAGCACGCCGCCACTGGACTCTAGAGCAGTGAAGACGTGTTTTCTGGAGTGACGAATCTCGCTCCTCTGTCTGGCAATCCGATGGACGAGTCTGGGTTTGGCGGTTGCCTTGAGAACGGTACTTGCCTGACGGCATTATGCCAAGTGTAAAGTTTGGTGGAGGGGGGGGTTGTGGTGTGGGGTTGTTTTTTAGGGGTTGGGCATGGCCCCTTAGTTCCAGTGAAAGGAACTCTTAATGCTTCAGCATACCAATACATTTTGGACAATTTCATGCTACCAACTTTGTTGGAAGAGTTTGGCGATGGCCCCTTCCTGTTCCAACGACTGCGCACCCATGCACAAAGCAACGTCCATAAACACAAGGATCAGCGAGTTTGGTGTAGAGAAACTTGACTGGCCTGCACTCCTGACCTCAACCCGATAGAACACCTTTGGGATGAATTAGACTGGAGACTGCGAGCCAGGCCTTCTCGTCCAACATCAGTGCCTGACCTCACAAATGCGCTTCTAGAAGAATGGTCAAAAATTCCCATAAACACACTCCTAAACCTTGTGGAAAGCTTTCCCAGAAGAGTTGAAGCTGTTATAGCTGCAAAGGGTGGCCCAACTCCATATTAAACCCTACAGACTAAGAATGGGATGCCATTAAAGTTCATGTGCATGTACTGTAAACGCTGGCGTCCCAAAACTTTTGGCAATATAGTATGTCTTCTTTTATGTTCCACAGACAAAAAGAAAAAGTTTAGATGTGTAAGTAAATGATGACAGAAATTTAATTTCTGGATTAATGCTATAAATTAGATAGACAGATCTAAAACGCTGATTCATCCACTACTGAAAGTCATTTAATCAAACCATTTTTTCGTAACAATTCATTCAGATTAATTAAACATTTTAAATAGGCTGAAGCAATTACATTTTTGTCAGAACCTTATTTTGTTTAGTTTGTTTATCTTTTTAGAATAATGGGAGAATCATGATCTCCTTTCGTGATTCTCAATTCATCCAGAATCATGCAGCTCTAGTGTTGTGACAGTCCACACTACAGACTTCCATTTCTGTCAGTTCATTAAAAACTAAGACCAGATGAAATTGTTTTCTGTGGTAACCAACAGCCTGTGACAAATGGTGTCAATAGCTTTAACCTGTATTTAACCCCAAACATTCCTTTAAGGTAAAACGAAATAATGACATTCAGAACACTGACATGCTGCAACAGAGTAAAAGGAGGTCAGAACCATTTAAGATGCCTCATAGAACAGATTTGTTGGAACAGACTAGTTTCAGTTGTGCTCAAAATGAGATGGCACATGTTCTTGGCCATCTGAATGGCCAGTGTGCTCCTCTTTCCTCCCTGGCCAAGCAGCTGGTCAGTGGGATTCAGAGCACTTCCTCAGCCAGGTGCAGCGTTCAAAGAGCCTGCACTCTCTCCATTTATCTCTCTCTCTCTCTCTCTTTGCACTCTATGGAGTGCAGGACCAGAAGAACGTATGGAAGCGGTCTTGCCTCATTTACAGTCACAAAGAATATGTAGAAACATAAATAAAAATGTAGAGCAATGTTGAATAGAGGTGTCATAACAAACCTGTTAGAGCAGCTCTTCTATTATCAGAACCAGATACTTCCATTTTTCCTCTCTCTCCCCTTTCTCTAATCCCCTAAATTCCACTGCACCTTTGGCCTCATTTTGAACCCAAAACACCAGAGACGAATGAGACACCCACACCAATCCACACCTCTGTTTGTGTGCATGTAGGTGAGAAAAGTGTCAAATGGATGAGTGGTTTTTGAAGTGAAAATAAGGCTGATATCATTTAAGTGATGCAGATATCATTGGTAACGGTAACGGTAAAAGCTATCACATAATGTTGGAATATACAGCACTATCTTGCGGCAACATTTACTATTGTTGTCAATAGGAATGCATGTGATCTGCAATTTTCATGTTAGGGCAAAGGATTCCCACACAGAAATTTTGTAGTGGGTTCAAGTTGGTAAAGTGATTTCACTATGTTGATCAACAGAAATAGCTTGGTATGAAATTGACTTGTGTGTGAGTTGTGCTTTATGCATTACTACACTACACTCTTAGGCTTTGCTGTAATGTTACAGTTACTTACCCCAAATGTAGCCAATGATTTTGTCTGAGCTATGAATAAAAAATAAAAATATATATATAATTAATATTTTCTCATTTTATTTGTCTTATCTTATCCTTTTAGTGTAGAATGAGTGTTTTTGGGATGACAATTTTTTTTCAAAGTTACATTTTTATGCTGATACATTTTTTAGGCTGCTCTACCTCAGCGGTCTAACAGCGCTCGTCAATGTCAAAATGATCGAGATGGCCAATCAAATCAAAGAAGGCGGGGCTTACTGTCATACTGTCACAATGCAACAAGAGTTTGTGGAAGATGTAAGTAGACGCAAGTCTTAGACAACTGTTTTATCATAGAAATGTTCAGCTACCAACAGTAATAGACTATCGAGTGATGCAAACTACTCAACTTTTTGTGAAATTTCGCCATTTTGAATCGAAATAATTCACATTTTCTACATATTAGACATACGAATAAGAGTGAACTATTTTAAAATAAAATATTTGCCAATAGTTTACCATTCTTATTTATTTATTTATTCCCTTATATCCCCTTTATTCCTTTAATTATTAAATTCCTTTATTATTATTATTATTATTATTATTATTATCAGGGTGTGATTTGTGAAAAATAGAAGGGGGATGCTTTTTTTTAAGCTTTTTTTTCCTTTAAAAAAATCACACAGTGGATATTTTTTGGCAGCTGTTACATTTTTTCTTTTTTTACAATAAATATTCTGATTTAACTTTGAGCTTTGAAGTATTAAATAGATTATCTTCGATATTTGACCACTATTTACAATGACACTAATAATCCTTAATTTCTGAAAGGAATGTAAAATCAGTCTGTAGTTATTCATATTTTGAATACAATAATGAGACACAAACCTGTACATATTCAATCGCGTTTGCTTCCATTTATTTTTGATCACAGTGCTTCAGTAGGGTACAACACATGGCTACAAACTTTTAGTCCACATTTGGAGAAATATTTATTCACACGTTTACCATATTTCTTTAGATAGAATAGAACCATAAATTCTTAATGACTCGCAGAAAGACAATTCTCTGCCGATCCATTAGACATATTGCGTGATAATAATTATTACCTTACGATGTCAGCAAACTTCTGCGTCTCGTTATACATTTATGCGTCCGTTATTATATATAATATCTGCATAAGGTCACAATAAAGAGAGTTTTGAGCAGAAACATTGTATTAATCTCACTGGCACTCTGAAATAGATTAACAGTGCGCGCTGACTGCATGGATTGAAACGCGTGAAACAGAAGACGAGAAACTCTAAACGAGAACGGGGGGGGGCATTATTATTATTATTATTTATAATAATATAAATTATACCCAAGGTGGCCCCCCCAAGCACAAAATAAACTCTGCCTATGATCCTATTTCTGTTATTTATCATGCTCGTAACATATAGTCATTAATCAATAATCATTGATGAAAAATAAACTAATGACCATTTCTCACACATTTTCCCTCTCTTTTGTTTTAGTGGTTTACCAGTATGGAGGCCAGCCAAGACCAACTGGGATGTTTTGTTCATGCTTTTTGTTGCCATTTTGTCATGATCTATGCTTTGATTTCTTGTTTTGAATTCAGTTCCTTTTTTTGTTATGTTGCATCACAATAAATAGATCAAATAGAATTAATTGATAGTGACAGTGAATAAAAAATATACTAATGTACATAGACTCAAGTCACTTATTTGGAATGTATTAAATTCAATAACATTCTAGGGCTGGTCCGAATACCATCTTTTGAGCTTCGAACCTTCGGAGGGAGGGGGCTGAACATATTCTTCCCTCTAAGGTAAGAATCTTGAGAAGCGGCGCGCCTCACGCAGGCAGGGCTTATATGCTCAGAGAACCGACACTGCACTAGTGATACAAAGCACATAGGTCTGTTACGTCCAGGTAACAAGCGCTAATATTTCGCAATAGATTCATTTAGATTGATAATAATGGGTAATAGGCTTGCTGCGAGGTGTTACCGGTGTTCAGGCATACTACTGGTTACATCACTTGCCCCACCGTTGTTTTGATTTGTTTACAGTAATAAAATAATTTAGTTCAGTTAGAGAACAGACACTACAAATAAAAACCGAACGCGTCTGCCCAATACAGCGTAAAAGCAGAACGAGAGACACAGCACTTCAGCAGCAGGAGTCAGATCTCATTCATCATGAGAGTGAGGAGCTGAATGACAAGATGATCGCGGAAGATTTGGTTTCAAAGCGAAATGTAAAAGCGCCTATTTAAGTCAGTTTGTCAGTGTTTTGATGTTGTGTTTTTCATTAAGAAAAATAAGCTAATGAGCCCACCATTTAAGCAGAGCAGTTACAGAAGCTTACTGGAAATAGTGCTGCCAGTTACTGCAAAAATAAAACAGTGTATTTACAATAGACAATAGACCTTTTTGCCAGTGAAATTTTATAGACCGCACCTTAAGACTGCCCAATATGTAGGAAAAATGCAATTAAAATTGTTGCCGTTGTGCCATGAAACAAGTGCACAAGTCATATGGACTACTGTTATGATACTTGTGGTTTTGAGAGCTTCAGTCACAATTCATTGTAATTGCATAGAAAAGATCAACATGAACATTCTTCAGAATTTCTCCTTTTGCATTTCCCAAAAGAAAGAAAGTGAGTAAAGAGTGTGGGTAAATCATGAGTGAACTTATTCCAACACTCCTCTTCCATCTTACCGTGGCAGTCATCTTGTCACTTTCCGCCATGATAGCGGAGGAGCACTTGTTGGATGGCATCACTATTTCAGTCGTCTCTTTTATTTCTTCCTTTTATCCTGTCAAAAAAGAAACAGACTTGAATAAATAAATAAAAAAGGCAAAAAAGAAAAGATTAAACCCAATATGACTCGAATATAAAAATATAAAAATAAGCATGCACTAACATATGCATGCTCCCCTGAGAAAAGATTAATGGATAATTGTTTTTAGTCTTTAACTAAACATTGACCTCTGTCTCAGCTTACGCTGTCATATTTACCCTAAGGAAACAGCACTCAAACTTCCTTCATGAACAAAGAATAGAAAAATGGGTCAAATAATAATTACTTAATCATTCTGAAAACTCAATGACACAGTAGATTCTTCAGAAAGCTTCTGTGTCTACTAGGGATGTCAATTTACACAAATTCCCATGATCGATCGTCATTTAAAATAACGATCAATTAATCGATTAATTGTTAGCCTTAATACTGCAACAGCATGACAGAGTGTGCAAATGATGCTCAAAAGGACATATTTCTCACCTAAATAAAGGGCTAGTAGGATTGTAAAATGAGTCGATGTGATTAATAATTGAATTCAATTACTTATTTAATAATCAAATATAACAACTAATAATACCCTACAATGTGTCACCAATGCCACCTCAGATGCTTGCCATTCAGACTGCTATTCTGTTGTGAATGTGCTCTTCCTGGAACAACACGCTAAAACACAACAACTAAAACCAATGAATCCACAACGATTTATTACAATAGTGTTCTCATTATAATGTTATGTAATATGACAGTCATAGTTATTATTAGCCGTGCATTGCGGTTTGTGAATCGCTGAATGAACACCGGTAAACTGAAGCCCTTTGCTAGCTTTAACTCTTTAACTCAACGGAACGCATTCTCCATGAGATTAATCAGATATATATATATATATATATATATATATATATATATATATATATATATATATATATATATATATATATATATATATATATATATATAGGAAATAAACATAATATTACAAATTATATCTGCAAAAAATTATGCGAATACACAAGTGAACTTGAACTAAGTTACGTGCTATTCAGAATGTGTAACTCATGATGTGGAGCAAGCGCTCTTCCTGGAGCAACGCACTGAAACACAACTAAACCCAAATAATTCACGTTTTATTACAATGGTGTTCTCTTTATAATGTTGTGTAATATGACAGTTCCAATCATAGTCTTTATTAGTCATGCATTGCTGTTTGATCTGCATGCGCTGGCGCTGAAGCTGATCACCGGCGTGCTTTATACTGAGTTAATTCTTCACCAAATGCATCCTATATGAGATAAATCAGATATATACAGGCCTACACAAAATAAACACATTATTACAACTTACATTTGCACAAAACAAAAGGCTGAGAATGCACACACAAACTTTTAGTCATGAAGGTGTAACTCTATAGCCTGGCTCCGCCCTCCTACGTACTTCCGCTCAATTTTCTCGAGTCCTCTCATGAGGGAGCACGGAGGCATATAAGGACGAGCGACAACGGTGAAGGACGAGAGAGGACCAGGCCTGGATTTTAAGTTGTGTTTTGTTTACGTTTTGTTATGTATGTGCGTGGCAGTCGTCCATGAGGGGCTACCGCTTTTACTTTCATTTTGTGTTTATTATTTGATTAAAAGTTGTTAAACGTTCCCGGTTCCCGCCTCCTTCTTCCCTGAACAAACGAACTCCGTTACACTGAGTCCAAAAATATACGGGCAGCATGTGACCTGAAGCTGGTCTCTAATTGGTTTCTTAAAGATCCTCCTCCGGACGCAGGTCGCTGCGTCCCTGGCGAATCAGAATTGGATGCATGTTATTTTATCCAATCTGATTGGTTCTCGTCACCTGTCATTCAACTTTCCACTCTTGGCAACTAAAGCGAAAGTGCGCGGGCGACACAGTCACTCCGACTCCGCCAAAACCTTGTTAGGATGATCAGTTTCGTAGAGATGGCAGCAGTTAAACCAAATTCTTTCACAAGTGTTTCGCTGGAAGAAAAAAAAAGATAAAGGATCCCGGACCAACGCGATTTACAAATCCAGCAGCAGGCCAGTGATAGGACTCAGCTGCACTCGGAGCTTCACACGCTTGTTATGAGAAACGTAGGTGGCTGGCTGGATGTGTTGTTGTTAGCAATGCCCTTTATTGCTTTCCCTGTCTTTTATTTCAAAGTGTCGGTACTGAAGTTTTGTGGACAACAACGGGGGTAAGAGACCTCAAATATCTAACTGAACAATGCAAATGTTATGACACTACTGAGATGACTGACTTTAATCAGAGAGTCATTGAGAAATTTGCTGGCCAGAAAGAAAGGAGAGCAAAATGTATGTTCAAATAGTCAACATGCTAGTCTGTTGTTGCTGTTTTTTTTTGTTTTTCCTTTCCTCATTCAATTATATGTGGGAAATGAATGTGTAAAAAGATAAAAGTGAAGACACTGTGTGTGCCCCAAGTTTTTATCACTGACACTGAGGTGGTGTGCACAGTTAATGTGAGAATCAAAGGCGAACGGCGCGTGACATACGTCACGACCAAACGTTAGCGATTGGTTAGGCAGATCCAGAGTAACTCTTGGCAGATCCAATAGTTTTAAACTTCAACAGAGTTCCCGCCTTCAAGGAAGAAAACGCTTGTCAAAGGAGAGTGGCCAAACTCTATGTACAAATGAAATCTACGAGAGTCTGGTAAGACCAGGCTAGTAACTCTAGCCTATTAACGTAAAATGGCGGCAAACATAACTCTGGCGCGCTTGCTTAATTTTTCCTTGTGTCTGCTTTACGTGTTTCGCAGTTGAGCAGCATGC
Source organism: Gobio gobio (assembly GCF_949357685.1). Taxonomy (NCBI): domain Eukaryota; kingdom Metazoa; phylum Chordata; class Actinopteri; order Cypriniformes; family Gobionidae; genus Gobio; species Gobio gobio. Next base: position 29,321,304 of record NC_137117.1, on the reverse strand, counting down.
ACGCGTATGACCTTGCTTAATCGTTGATTAATCGTTAGCTACTCAGCTACTCATGTTGCAGCTATGAGGTTTTACTTCCAGTTTCAGACTTTGAATGTTTGTTTCAGGTAATGATACTGTACGTAATGATTGTCTAGGTAAGCCAAGTCATTTCTTTTATGTTTTATTTAACCTTAATAAGATATTAAGGGCCACTATATTAAATAAATGGTTCACCAAAAATGAAAATCATTTCCTTACTAGAGCTGCAACTAACGATTATTTTTTCTGTCGACTAATCTAACGATTATTTTTTCGATTAGTCGACTAATCTAACGATTATTTTTCCGGATTAATCTTATGATTCTTTTTTACTGATTATTGTATTTCAAAGAGGTTAGTGAATTTGTATATTATTTTAACATGAAATCAATGAATGATGACAATATTAATTGTATTTCAGGAAGGGTAGTGTACATAGTATGCCATTTTATAATGAAATATATGAACACAAGAAGCTTTTTAAACATAATATATAATGATACTATTCATCATAAAATGTATACAGAGTAGGCCTAATTAGGAAAAGTTGTTTACTATAGTAGTTGAGTATGATTTACTTATTGATTTGTGTCAATAGTAAACGAAAATGCACTTGTATTTATCTGCAAAAGGTTCACATACAGGAGCTTTCAGCATAGTTTTAATATAGTATAACTAGTCGTCTATTTTGAAGATACATGTGCATAAACAACGACTAAAGCTGCCAGAAGTTTTTGCCCAAACTTCAAAGACACATTTAAATGATTAAAGCTAGAGGCATATCTTAACTTTAATGTTACAATCATGTAAACTACCTATATACAGCAAGTTATTATGCATATGTGTTTGGGACAGAGCGGAACCAGGTCGCATTAACAGGAGATATATGCAGCCCATAATAAATAAAAGCACGAGACGTACTGGGGTCGGAGAAGAACCCCGGAAAATGTGACCGTCTGTTGCAATACACGCGCCACGGTTCAGCTGCGCGAGAGAACCATGGAGAGAACACTGGCAGCAGGGTTGCCAGGTTTACACAACAAAACCCACCCATTCGTTACTCAAAACTAGCCCAAAACAAGCCCAATCGCGTTTCTGGGAGGTTCTCTGGTAAACATCGCGTTCGGGGGGTTAAATATGTGTGTTTTTTTGCTTCAACCCGCGGACATGAGACACAGCCCGCGGCAACAGTGTAGAAGTAGCCCAATTCCGCGGAAAAAAGCGGACTTGGCAACACTGACTGCAGTGTGAAAGCTCCCGCTCTCCACGCGCACAGCTTCGGCTCTGCCACCTCGCGCAGTGTGAAACCGGCGTTACAGAGCGAACAAAGCACAGTTTTATTCGGCTTCTGTTTAAAGTACTCCCACACTTTTGAATGTCGCGGTCTGGCTTTATATGATAAATTATCATTTTCACTATGCCCGGGAGCAGAAGCCGCCATTATTTTAGATCTTCTGTTCCATTCTAGAACGTAAATAATGTGCCGCCGACGCGTCGACGCATTTCACGCACGTATTTTCGTAGTCGACGTCATCGACGACGTCGACGCGTCGTTGCAGCCCTACTTTACACCACTACAGATTACATGTAACATATCAACAACAATAAACAAACAAGCCCAACAGAGGGGAGCGGGACAGGGCTTAGGTGGAGGACGCAGAGCAGGCAAGAGAGATGACCACAAGGACCAGGGAGGAAATGAGGGCGGTAGGAGCCAGGGAGGAACCCCCAACAGGATAACCAGGATGTAGACCCACAGTGGAGTCAAGGGAGGCTATAGGGAAGGGGAAGGAAGCCAAAGGGGTGGAGGGACAAGACAAAAACGAAGACCCGTAAGTCCGTGGCAGTGGCAGTGCGACCACTAACCAAGGCAATGCCGGAGGGATGAGGAAGCCTGGTGGAGCCGTGGACAAGGCAGATCCACAATGCTTAGATCAGGCAGAGTAGGAGGAGACGAAGGACTGGAGTGAGACACTGAAGACAGGGCTGAAGGACTGGGCAGTGCCATCACTTGGTTACAAAAAGGCCTTTCTGGTCAATACATGAAAGGCAAATAGTTCAAAAATGGCCTCCTTGGACGATACAGGGTAGACAGATTATTCAGGAACGGCCTCCCTGGCTGACACGGAACAGGCAGATTACTCAGGAACGTCTTCTCTGGCCAACGAGGAACAGGCAGGATTATTCAAGAACGTCTTCTCTGACCAATGCGGAACAGGCAGATTACTCAAGAACGGCCTCGCTGGCCGATGCGGAACAGGCAGATTACTCTGGAACGCCCTCACTGTTTGCATAAACATATGCAAATGAACTGAACAAAACAGGGTTTAAATACACAAAAACTAAACGAACATCAGGTGCAATTCAAAGAATAACCATGGAAACAATCTGAAAGAAACTAATCTCAACTAAAACCCACCCACAACAGGAAACAGAATTACACAGATTACCCAAAACAGAGTACACTGGCCGCAATTTTTAAATCCCATGTATGAAAGAAAGTCGTAATGATTAGCAACAACATGAGGGAGAGTAAATTATTTATTTTGGGTGAACGATTACTTTTTAATACTGTCATGCTTAGTATCATTATTCATGTTCCTCTGTAAAATCCCACGAGGTAGAAACATTTAGCCTGTCAACACAACAGTCATCAGTCATTCACACTTTCAGATCACAGCTGTTGTTCACGTTACACCCTGAGGGTGGCGAATGTGTTTCTTTCATTATAACTCATCATTTTTTTCCATCGCTTTGGAAGGCTGTTTAATTCTATTGTCTATATCATAGTGTGTATCTGACATGCACACTGGATATGGGGAAATAGGAAAACTGGGGAAACTGGGGAAAGTGCAAACAGGACACAGGCAGGGCGTCCAGGTGCATCCTACAAGTAATGGCTAAATGACATTGTGCTTAAGTCTGCAGACAAGCACATGCAAGTACTTGCACACACAAAGGCATTTACTTCTTAACTTCTTCTATGGATCTCATTTCAAGTCCATTATCTAAGTGACAATGCATTCGTTTTCTTTATGGGTTCTATAAACACGCATACTCCCTCCACTCCACAGCCCAGTGGGAGAACTGAGAAAACCTGTGAAGGTGAATGAGATTGAATACAATAAGAGGCCACATCAAAGGTCTGTATGAATGACAGAGAAGATTGTGGACTGAACCTAATGAGAGAAAGGTTTTTGTATTAATGCAGTTTTGAGTGTGTGTGTTTTTTGTGTGTGTGATTTTATCTGCCATTTAGGATCACAAAACTTATATGAACTATATTAAAGGCGGCATGAAATCAAATTTTACAATTTGTATTTTTATATTAATATTGTAGTGTTTACTATAACTGATTTATCTGTTCACTTCATTATTTTTTAAAAATTCATTTACCCTTATAATCTTTAATCAAATATGTTAACTTTCCCTCCCCCATGAAACGACCTCTCTTCTCCCCCGGTCATGTGCTATGGCGCGAGGGCGGGGTTATCGCCCCGTCTCGTTTCTGCCCCGCCTCTCAGAAACATGTCACTGATCGTGGTTAGGTTCATTTTTCTCGGTATACACAATACCTTCTTCAAGAAGGACTTGAGGCAAAAAGAGAGAAATATATGAGAAATAAAAGCTTTTTTTTAATGTAAAAATTACTCAATATAGTCGGACGAACAGCTTATCGTGACGACTCGCACTGAGGAATGCAGCGTGTGAACGCGCTTACGGCGCGCCCCCTTTATAAGGGAGAGCTGAGAAAAAAGCTTTACAGAAATAAAGCCATAAAAGGCTTAAAATAAGTCAAATCTGTAGCATAAACCAGCTAAAAGGGAGGAAATATGCTCAGTAACATTATGTAGAAAAGATTTAGAAAGAAAATACATTTATTTAAGAGATAGATTGAATTTTTCTCCACAACTGAGTGCAAACTTCAAATCTGCCTCCATTTTGTTAGCAACGCCCAACTTCCAACGATCCAATCAATTCCCGAAGGACGAAATCAAGCCTCGCCCTACATTTTTTCTAATTTCAGAAGCCGTTTCACTCGGATATACGTCACAATAAGGAGAAAAAGACGATCTCAACTTCCGTTTCATGCCGACTTTAACTAACATAATCAAATTCTATTATGAATGATACTAATAATACAAAACAAGTTTCCCCAAGTACTGTAAGTCTAGGGAAATCAGTTATTTTAAATAGTTTGTTTCAAATTGAGCTTTCAAGTCCTTCTGGAATGTTCGTATTTATGAGTTGGGAAGACATAATTATTATGTCAGGTGTGCATCAGGTTTCTTTTAGCTTTTTAATGTTTTTATCTCATTTATGAAGGTGCTGTGAACTGAATTGTTATATAATTATACAATTTGTATGTATTGTTGTAAATTAAAAAATAATAATTTCATAAATTTCTACAAATTTACCATCAACTACAGACTCGTAAACTCTGGGAAACCCACTTGTTATTACGACATTGTGGTTGTGTATTAAACATGTAAATATGATTTTTCTGACATGACTTGAACGCACCAGAAGAACCAGCTCAAAAAAGCTTTAGCTACAAAAAGCTCTTGGTTCAATGTATCAGTGAGTTGTTGACTCAGGAACTTCTCAGACCGATTCAGTCCGATTAATGAACAAATCACTAAAGTTGCGATGAAATGGAAGAAGCAACAAATCTCTTTTTCCATATTGTGACGTACAGTACATTGCAAATTATAGAAAAAAAAGTATTTTGAGAACTTGGTTCAATGCATCATTGATGGGTTTTTGAGATGTACGCATAGCACTCAACAATGGAGGCAGATGAACGCAAGCTTGAGGGGTGGGGTTTAAGAGGACTAAATGATTGGATAAGTCACTGCACACGTCACCAGAGAGAAGTCTGAAGCTTTCAACAGAAGGTCCAGTTAAGACAATTAAAGGGTTAGTTCACTAAAGCAATGAAAATTCTGTCATTAATTACTCTCCGTCATGTCTCCTTCGTTCATCTTCGGAATACAAATTAAGATATTTTTTATGAAATCCGAGAGCTTTCTGGCCCCTCCATTGACAGCAACGTTATTACCACTTTCAAGGCCCAGAAAGGTAGTAAAGACATCAATAAAACTGTCCATATGTTATGAAGCGATAAGAATACTTTTTGTACGCAAAAAAAACACACAGAAATAACGACTTTATTCAACCATTTCTTCTCTACCGTGTCTCTGACGCTGTTAACGTGAAAACCACGCATGCTTTAGATGTTGACGCAGGAGCCAGCCAATAATGAGCCGGCGTTCTGACGTAGAACCTGGAAGCACTGCACTGAACATGAACAGCGTCAGAGACTTTGAGACACAGAAAAGAAGAAATTGTTAAATAAAGTCGTTATTTAGTTTTTTTGTGCACAAAATGTATTCTCGTCGCTTCGTAACATTAAGGTTGAATGTGTAGTCACATGGACTATTTTAACGATGTTTTTACTACCTTTCTGGGCCTTGAAAGTGGTAATGGCGTTGCTGATATGGGCGTCAGAAAGCTCTCGAATTTCATCAAAAATACCTTAATTTGTATTCCGAAGATGAACGAAGGTCTTATGTGGCGTTCACACCAGACGCGATTGACGCGAATAATTCGCGCTAATCGCGCAAAGGTGGACGCTTGAACATCTTGAGTTTACTCGCTTCATTCGCGTGTGAAATTTGCGCGAATCACACGAGACATTCACTGCACAACAGACGCGAATTCGCATCATGGGAGGGGCTTCAGCCAGCCGGCTCGTCTCGTTGAGAAATGGCTGACATGGGCTGTGTTTACACGTCTTTTTTTGTTAAAATCTACTGTTAATGTGTGAAAAAACGTAGTTTTAAGACTTTTCAGTCGATAATGTAGTTGTTTAAAGCTCAAATCTGTGGTTTATTTATATAAAGAGTGCCTATTTGAACATTTTATCTGGCGTTTTCGGAGTTGTGAGCTCCAGCGGATCAGCGGCGGTCAGCGCCCGTCAACGCCGGCGAGAGCAACCTTTCCTCGGCCAGTCCGTCTGACATCTGCCACTGGCTCTGATGTCTCTGTGGTGTGTCTCGAGCTATAACTCATCTTGTAACGGGCGATCTTTGGTCTCATGGATCTATAATTTGTTCCCTGGCAAATCGTTTAGGCTGAGGGCAAAGTGAAGTTTCATTACTTTTTTAGTTTTAGGTAGCCTACTAGCACTGACTTTGAATGTTTGACTGAATTGTTTGCTTTATTTCATGTATAGCTTATTATACCTTTTACTTATACTTTTGTATTATTGATCATACATAAACTTGCATTTAACAAAAAGAGACTGGGTTGTGGTTCATGTCATTTTATGTTATTAGAGTGATAATCAAACTGTCTGAACCAGATATTAATATACAGATTTTCTCCTCATTGTTGTCACTACTAGAGCAAGCTCCTGATTGGCTATCCGCCAAGATTTTTCAACTTGAGCGATTCGCGCGAATCACGCGTTCAAAACGCTCAATTCGCGTCATTCGCGCGAATCGCGCCGCAGATGCCATTTCGCGCCTCTGCATTGACTTAACATGTAAATCACTCGTGCGAATCGCGTCAATCGCGTCCGGTGTGAACGCACCATTACAGGTTTGGAACGACATGAGGGTGATTTTTCATTTTGGGGTGAGCTAACCCTTTAAATTAAAATGAGGTCAAAATAAATGTTAACATAGACTATGCATATAAAAATATGCACTTAGAAAAGGGTACAGAAAAACGGTTTGCTCACAAATTGAACATCACTCACTGTGAACTGACAGAAAAGAAGGCGAGTTCAGATTTAACGAATTAAGTTTTATTTTGAACATTAATAGGCCTAAAAGCCGAGAGAGGGTCACGTTATTCGAACCGGCCGTATCAGAAGAGTTCACTGTGCGGTCTCATTGTTACTAGAGGTTTGATTGAAGTCTGAGTCATTTTTATGCAGCTGCGCAAAACCAAAGTGACGGCGCGGCATTCCTTCGAGAGGCCCTGCGGGCATTCAGCGCTCCGACCAACGACAATTAGCACGTTACCCTCGCTCAGATGCACGCTGGACTCAACTCACATTCACCCCGCTGCGGAATTCACCTGCTCTGGTTGCCCCCTTATTTATTACACGTGCTCACATTTCTATTGCTTTAAAAGAATAGCTCACCCAAAAATACACATAAAATAATGTCGTCCTTTACTCACTCTCATGTTGGTCCAAACATGTAGGCTATGGTCATCTTTCTTGTGGGGACCACAAATGAGAATGACAGCCTCATTCGCCATTCACTTTCAGGGACCTAAAAGTCCCTTACAGAACTTACCAGGGGAATGAAGGTGAACGATGACAGAGTCTTTCATTCAGTCCCTAACATTCTGACTGAGAAAAAAGGTCATACGGTTTGGGTATAATAATGATAGAACTTTCGGTAGCACGTTGTTTTACAGTTCTGCCCATCCACCCCCCGCCACACACACACCTAAACCTCTAACCCCTGTAGTTACTTTAAATTACCTAGTATTTTCTTATGTAAGTACACTGTAAGTACGTATGCTACTGCAACCAAATTTTCATTTTTGATGAACTTTTAAATACATTTCCATAGGCCTGTGTGAAGAAAGTACAGCAGGGGTATACAAAATATGTCCATGTCATAACAGTAAAACCTTTAATCCGTGTTACTAAACTTCTTGACGTCAATGGAATAAACCGGTTTTTAATATGGGCTAACATAAACTAATTTACTTCGTTTATCTACTTATTCGCAAAGTTGGTTTGTTTAGTCACACATTTAGAATATGGGCTACTTTTACCATCCACTTTAATCTGTGAGGAAAGCTCACGTGCGTCTTCACTAGACATCTGGATTTTCTTGACAACGTGGAAATCTTGGAATAAGAAATTCCTTTATAGGTCTAAAACGACCTTAATTCATAAGGAAATATGCACAAAACACTAAAGAACTCAAGCAGGCAATGTAGGAAAATTAAGAATGAATCTCAAAATCTTCCCCACGCCATTTAGCCTAATTCACCAGCTTTCAGCACGCCTCAGCCATGCACGCTCGACAACCACACATTATCCCATGGTTTAACAACACGAAATTCTAGTTACATATGTATGTATATGTATATATGTTGGTTAAAATATGTAAAATACAACTAAGTTTGAGCAAGTAGTCTATATCATCAGACATGTGCGGTCATGATGCACTTGAACTCTCCCCGAGAACGCGCATCAGCGCTCCATGCAGAAGAGGCATGCAACTTACCTGTCTCTGGAGAAGTGGTGTTATTAAAAACGCTTGAGAGCAGAGGTTGAATGTGCAGTTAGAGTAGTCCACTACTACGGTACCAAGGTATGTCACACTAATCTTTGCTGATACACACGCCTTTAAACCCTTAGGGTGAATATGTAAATGGAGTCTCGTTCACAAGGACCGCTCGGTCTTTCGCCTCTCCTCTCAGGCGTGACTTTTCCCGGGTCTCGAATCGCACTCGCACTGAATAAAAGCTACTTTTACTTCCTACTGTTTAACCCTTTCTCAGCATGAGATGGGATTGCCATGCACGTGTGCTGTGAGATTCTTCTTTATGCCAATAAAATATGCGTGTTGTTTTTTCCCCTTAGAGAACTACTTTTTATGTTTATTGGATTGCTTGAAACATATTTTTAGGCATGTATGTAGCCTATTTAATAATGTTGGCACTTATGAAATGTCTACTTTGTATGTTGACCATATTATAATATAATATGTGTTAAAGCTTACAGGTAGGCTATTTTAGAGAATGAGGGGAGTGACCGACAATGAGTAGGCTATAGCAAATTTCTAAGAAAAATATTTTAAAGTTGGTCCCTGTAAAAACTCACTTGCTATAAAACCATCCCACAGCTGTTCTGTTTAAACAAACTAACAGTTTATACTTTTGCATTAGGATTTTCCAGAGTAATATTGATATTTTTACATGAGCGATGCAAACTGTACATTGAAAATATAAGCAATATGTTGAATAAAAACATGACATTGTATTATTTGATACCCAATGTTTTGGAAAAGAGCAATACATTAATTTACTGGGGTATTTAATGCTGATGCCTATTTAAGGGTTAATATCATGGCACATGTTATATATCTGAAATAATTCGAAATTAATCAGCTACTTTAAAGGAAATAATATTTACGTATATTGTCCTCTATGATAGTTTAAATAACGCACACAAAAACATTCACATTATCACTGCACTACAAAAAGTTCATGACCACATGTGCTCAGGAGGACGCGCAAGTCTGAGAATGGCGAAAGTGCTGCGTTAAATCTTTGGCCTGAATTAGCAGCGGAAGTGTGGAAGCAGATGTGACAGTTGAGTGTATCAACAATAGCGGAGCTGCAAGGAAACAATGTTGCAGTTGCATTTCACCAATGATACATTACCCGACAATGTCAGCACTGACTTTCAGAACCTGAATAAATTCAGTGAACAGGTAGGAGTTCAGTATGCTGGGAACGGGGCGTGTGAACTGTAATCCTAAAGAATGAGTTTAGTGTATTTATGATCAACAGATTTTGAGTATATTTTCATTGGGTGTAAATAAACGGGTCTATCGATCATCGCGCCTTCAGAAACAAGTCACCTAATGTCTCGCTTAAGTGTGTATAATGTGTTGTCACGTGATATTACAGTAGCATAACAGTTAGCATTAGCAGAGGATTTCGGGCGTAACTTACTAAACTTCACAGCCACCATTTAAAATTATTTACTGTATATTTTTTTGTATTAATGTATTTACTGTATTTTGACACGATCACAATTGTATTATGACGTTGATAATAGGCACTCATCTTTGGTTTGATGTGAATGTTTGAGGAAACAGCTTGATTTTATTTTAAGTAACATAGACACCTTTATGCTTTTCTTTCAAAAATTTGACCGCTGCTATAGTTTTATGCAATAAGCAACAGCAACCATGCATTACACTGGCCTACCAGTCAAGTTTTGAAAACACTTGACAACATTTGTCTCACATGATGTTAATATATCTAAATACATAATGCTTGATATAATGTAGGGTTTTTTTTGTAATGTTTTTATAAATGGGTGAGCTGAACAAGAAGAACAGTGACAGAAAAGCAGCAAACACAAGCCTGGTGTTTAATTCTGCTTAAAGTGTCATAAAGTCGAATCCAAAGTAGTGTGCATTTATCTGCATGTTGCTCCGCTACTTACTGTACTTACCGTCGGAGCGTCTCACCTAGATAGTATAGATAATACACCAATGTAACCTACATTCAAGACCAATCACTCAACTTTACTCCCACCCCTGCAGCAATTTGTGAGTCTAACAGAGATCTTGTACCAGTTCCTTCTAGAACCCAAAGAGGTGAGTCAACACTCCTAGATTACATCTCTGAAAAGCTATTTCTGTAAAAACATTTCCAGGAAATGCAACAAAGAATAAAATGTCTACCTTGAATGCAGTCGTTTTGGGTTAAAATGTCTGCAAAATGCATGCATATAACACAACAAAAAAATATATAAAAAGGGTGAAGTGTAAAGAAAGATTGATTATGTGAACATTTATTGTGATAAACTGTGAAATGATATTGTGAAATTATTCTATTGGTCCTTATAGGGATAGTTCACCCAAAAATGAACATTCTGGCCCGGTTTCACAGACAGGGCTTAGACTAAGCCAGGATTAGGCCTTAGTTCAATTAGGACATTTAAGTAAGACAAAACAATGCCACTGACATATTTTAAGATTTGTCAGTGCAAGATTCTTTCAGTTAAAACATCTCAAACATGCATTTTAGTCTAGGATTAGCTTAAGCATTGTCTGTGAAACCGGGGGTCTGTCATCATTTACTCACCTTAATGTTTTTCCAAAGCTGTATGATGGACCTCATTGATGTCCGTTTTATTTATTTTTTTCATACTATGGAAGTCAATGGGGCCCATCAACTGTTTGGTTATCCATGTTCTTCAAAATATATTCTTTTGTGTTCAGCAGAAGTAGGAAATTCATACAGGTTTGGAACAACATTAGGGTGAGTAAATTATGACAGAATTTTTGGGTGAACTATCCCTTTAAGAGGATTTATAATCACACACAAGTAAAAGTTAAATAGTTGTCTTTTTCCTCTTCAGTCCGAGCGGTTCTTGCATCAGCTGACAGAGTTTGCTGGAGAGAATGGGATGAGTGCAGGGCCACTGAGGACTCTGATGAAGAGTGTCCTCCTCCTACCTCATGGTAAAACCTCATTTTGAACAGATTGAGCACCTTAATCTGAATTTCCACTGTTGAATAATGCACCCCCCTTCCGCTGATGATAACATCAAATGTAGACGCTTAGCCTGACCCCAGCACTAATCTAAACAGTGAACGCTATGATCCTAATCACAGAGAGTGATTGTTCACTGTATTTTACACCAAATTGCTGCATTATGCGTCTAGAGGATCCTAACATATGCAAATAGGCCTTGTTTCAAATTGCCCTTGGGAATCTGGACCTAATGTCACATGTAGACTGCCCGACCCTACCAATCAGCATGCATTGGTGTGCTGCTACATTTGCATGCAATGACTATCCTGCTTGCCTGTGCTTTTATACATTAGAATAGAGAGAAATGTGTCAAATTACTAATCACACGGATGGGGGGGGGATGATCAAAGTGTAGTGTAGAATAATATGTATCAGAAAGACTTACAAAAATAAATAGCCTGAGTTTAAAAAAGCCTATAGTGAGCTGACTACGTAGGCAGCATTATAAGTGCATTTTTATTGTGAAGACTTTCAAAAGGTAGGTAACATAAAACCAAAATCTAATTTTAGACAAATTCTATAAGGAATCAACACAATATCTTTTACAGATACATGTTTACATTTCACATTACTTTTCATTTAAATGTATTAATAAATGTTAAGTGGTTTAAGTTTATATCAAAATGTATTATTTTACCATATATCTGTTATTTGTCTTAGAACACACACTGTTGAAGTTCATTGCGAGCTGAGTTACCCTTGCAGAGCGCTATTTGTGTGGCCTTTTAGAATTATGTTTAGTGCCAGTGGTGTAAATCTATGTTTCATCATGTTAGGATCTGACGTTGATTTCTCTTAGCCAGTGGTATGATCATACCTTGAATCATGTTGTGATACAATTATGATTTGATTGGATACAGGGGCCTGTAATTGATAAATCAATATTACAATAATATGTGCCATTTTTACACAACCAGTTACATTTTTATGAACGCACAAATGCAACAACAAAATAGCATGAACATGTAATTGACACATTGGTAATGTGGTATCATCCACACACAAAAAACCTTCAGCAGTTATTCAATCTTCTGTGCTTTCTAAAATCTGCAAAGCCATTTGGACATGCACAACAAAATTATGTATTCCAGATAATACATAATACAAAAATACATGTATAAAAAATAAAAACATTTCAAATATTTGATGGCATCTCAGTGATCATTTAACATCGTTTTATAACAGCCAAGCAAGTCTTCTAGTAATCTTATAGATATATAACAATATATATAGATTTTTCGTATCATAAAGTAATTTGACTCATGCAAAGATTCATTTTGGTACATTATCAAGGTCCATATCGGTTAGACCGCTGCCTATTTAGGTCACCAGGCTTTGGAACAGAGTTAAAATGTGCATATAGAAACAATGTCAATGTCTTCCTCCCTTCTCAGGTGCTTTAAAAAGAAACCTAACAGCTGAACAGGTGAAGGTGGACTTGCTCTCATTAGGTACAAATCGATCTTTCCTCACACCCATAATTTGTACATGTTTGATTATATTTCCCAGTAGTCAAAATTTAATATTCAATATTTATATTGCTTAAATCACAGGACTAAACGAAGACAAGGCCGTTCATTTCTCTGACCAGGTATGTCTTAACATTGAGACATTATGTATGAGTTATTTTGGTGCCTGTGTTGTTAACTTGTTTCCATGCGGTTGTGGATTGGTATGACTAAGATTCAGTATGTCTACATCTTCCATTTATTTCAGTGGAGAGTCCACTACCCTGTTTTGTCCAGGCTGGCTGTGGGGCAGACACTAATGGTCAACCAGCTGGTTGACATGGAGTGGAAATTTGGTGGTACGCAATCAATAAACATTTGTATTTAAATCTATCTCATTTCCAATGCAAATAAGAATATAAATAATGTGTTTAAATAATATGTGAATCATTTAAATGCATAATCCTTTGCAGTTACTGTTGGTACAAGTGAGCTGCAAAAGACTGGAAACATTTTTCTACAGGTAAACCTCTTTAATTTTTTGAAATGCAGAGAAAATATTCACTAATAGATTTTTAAAGGTGCATTTAACCTTTACTCGATGGTTCAAACAGATTTAAGGCTGGAATATGCTATACACAAATTTTGCCCAGATTTATTCTTCCGTCAGCTTGCTTTCTGATTTGGTATTGTTTCATTCCACGTGACAATCTACAGAGTGTGTGCACGTTTGTCCTTGGGGTTCCCCCACATATTAGGGATGTATCGGCCCAATACTGTGCTCGTGTACTCATACTTGTCCTCAATAAATTGCTACGAAAACAACAACCGATATCACACAGTGTGTACAGTACAGTGCTTGTGACAAAGAATACACTTCTGTTGCATGCTATTGATTGCTGATCGTTGATTGCTGATCACTGACTCATCACATATGCGTCATTTGAATTCAAACTAAATCGTATGTGCAAGTAAAAATGAATTCAGGGGTTAAAGCCTGAACTTTTTCCAGGGGGTGGTAGGGTGGGGGGACAAATATGGTTAATTGTCAAACAAAAGAAGAAGAAAAAATTATTTCCTTGAAACTAACTAGTAATGTATCTGCCATTGCATTGACGGGCTCAGACTACATATTATGGTGGGCTATTTGAAACAGCAATAGCAAGACAGGTTAATCACTACAATATGGCGCAAACACATGTAACATTTAGGATGCATTTGATATAAAGTTTTGCTGGTTAGCTTCGTCCTTGACTGGGTAAAAGATGACCTACAATCTAAAACTTGAAATTTCTTCACAAGAAATAATGTTTAATTATATACAAGTAAATTAATATAAAATAGGAAATATATAAATACAGTTTGTTTACTACGCTTGGTAGAATTTGATTACGGCCTGTGTTGCCAGATTGGGTCAAAGATTTCCAGCCCAAAAGCTCACCAAAACCCGCACACTCCAAGAAAAAAACGCCCAAAACTTTAACTGCCAAAATAATGTGATAGAATTGTTTTGCCATACCCATCAAGGTTGATGAGTACCTATCAACTCATGACTGATTTTTATCTCCTTAAAATTCCCAGGAAAATGGATCAAAACAGAAATTAATTGCCTTTAAAAACATAATTTTCAATGTCAACTGTAAGAATAAGCCAATTTAAGTGCAAAAAGTACCAAAATAAGAGATATAGAGAGAAAATAAGAGAAAAAAAAAACCTGACGTAATTAGCAGGCATTTCACACACGTTAATTCACACACCACAGCCAAAATGTGTCCTCCATTGATACTGTACGATAATCTGGCAACAAATATTAACAACAACGATGATTTACCTTTGTGTTGCGCTTTGACAGAACTATGGTAACGTTACGTCGTGAAATACATAGAACACAATGCACAGTCAAAACTAATTAATCGTTGATTCAAACCTCTTTCAGCTGCTAGTAGAGCGCAGTCTAGACGGTTTAAAACTTGCTGAGGTCCTGGTCAGTGTGCACACGATGATGGACAGGAGTCATATAGTCCCATATACGATTTCAATTCAAGCTATTCAACTGTGCTCTCAGAGTTGGTTATATAAAGAGTCTTTGAGTCAACATCTTCCACCACAGGTGTAATCCACATTGGATCACTCTCCAATTCAACTTACTGTATATTTATGCCACTTTAGCATAGCGATCACTTCAATATACAGCTAGAAGTTATCACTCTAAAAACCTGTCAGTCATGAATGAAAGCATCTGTCTGCCTTTTGAAAACCGCCAAACTGACCTCTAACCAGCCCAAATTTTGTCCTCCCGCCCAAGCCCATTTTTTCCCGCACAATCAAATTCAAAACCCGCCCAATCTGGCAACACTGATTACGACTTGATCTTTTCCAAGACCCGCCCCATTGTACTTCTGATTGGTTATGTTAGTTTGGTTAAGAGTGAAAGCTGAGTTCCTCTCAAACCATTGGTAGGCGAACTCATGATCTCAAACCTGATATCAACACGGTTTTTTTTTCCGCAGCCAACCGCTGCACGCCGGAGATCTGGCACAGTGCCGAAAAATTTTAAGCTCTGTGAACTGTTACATGATTTATGTATAATGAATGGTTCCCTACATTACAGAAAAGCAGTACATCATGGGATGTTTTGAAAAAGTTTTCTGTGCGCAAACATCCAAAGCGCCCAGAAAAGCTGCCTCTCAGACAGTGCAAATAGCCTATTAAGTTGAGTTCTCTTTCATGTTTTCTTGCACTTGAACAGACAAATTCACACAAAATTATGTCAAAATGCCCATATGGGCAAGTATTCTTGTAAAACATAGTTGGTTATGTCTTAATTGAATGTAAACAGTTGAGAAAGAAAACATCTCGGGTTACGAATGCAACCCTGGTTCCCTGAGAACAGGGAACGAGACACTGTGTCAAACGCTATGGAGAACGCCTCCGCATGACTGATGATGACTGAAGCACCTGTACAATCACGGCAATCCTATTGGCCAGTGACAGCCATGACATCATACTAGTGCGACCCGGAAGTATAAAAAGGGAAAAAAAGGACGGGTTATGGCTGTAACCCTAGTTCCCTGAGAACAGGGAACGAGACATAGCATGGGGAACGCCTCAGTGTGACTGATGACTGAAGCACCTGTACCAGGTGCCTTCAACCCTGCTCCTGGAGAGCTACCATCCAGCAGAGTTTAGCTCCAACCCTAATCAAACACACTTGACGCAGCTAATCAAGGTGTTCAGGGTTACATGAAAATTACAGGCAGGTGTGTTGGACCATGGTTAGAACTAAAGTCTGCAGGAAGGTAGCTCTCCAGGAGCAGGGTTGGAGACACCTGACCTGTACAATAACGGCAATCCTATTGGCCAGCGACAGAAACCCCCACCCACCACGGGTACGCATCAGCCTGGCTGTCAGTGACACCAGGGCTGGGCGATATATCGCATGACATTGTTAGGCGCATCTCGTCAGTAAAGCCGGTTCCTTGATTAGTAGTAAATCGCCATCACCTGCTTTCAGAGAGAGCGGCATTTACTACACAGAGCCGTAGTTCACTGACAAGCTGAGCCATATCGCATTAATTATCACTGACGTATCGCCTGCGTATCATGCTCCACTCGTCACCATGATGATAACCCAAAAGAATCTCATGGTATCATGTTGTTTTTGCAGAATCAGTCTAATTTCTAACTCTTGATAAATATGATATCAAGACAAATATGCAGTTATAAGGCTCATGATTAATTTTCTTCTCACAGCTAAAACTGGTGATCAGAAAAGGAAACACAACAGAAAATGTGTACATGGGTAGGTTTACTTCAAAATCCATTGTCTAAGTTGTCATAATGTATGGCTTTTTCAGTATACATTTGATGTGATTTGTGATTGGTTTTTTTTGTATCTCTCCACATTAGAGCTGACTTTACCCCAGTTTTATAACTTTCTTCATGAGATGGAGCGTGCCAAAGCTAGTATGGATTGTTTCAGTTAACCAAGTCGGAGGTCATTGTAATCAGAGTTGACCTGTTTTCCTATTGACCAGTAATGAGTTGTAATTGTGTTCCTATACTCACAAAATGTTTCAGTTGTGTGATTGTTTGTGTCCTTGTATGTGTGGGACAAAGATCACATTCTACGTTGATGCTCTTTATTGATGATATTCTCTTTATTAAATCTTTGATACATTTATTCTGCCGTGGTGTTTATTAGTACAAACATATGTGCTTTTTGTTCTTTATTAAATTAATATATTCTCAATATATTCTCTTTTTTATTTTGTGCTGGATTTTATATTTTGTTACCTAAAATCGAACCATCTGCTTACTGTATAAGTAAAATAATTAATACAGTACATTACAAACACTTAAATGTATTTATTTTGGGATGAATACATAACAATTAAGTCAAAACAAATTTTTCCTTGTAATATTTTTGTACAATTTAAAAATATTTACTACTAGGTGCTGCTGAAATGTTTTCATTTTGCTGTCAGCAGACATATCCGATTTGAAAAGTGTTTGCTTATAAGAATGTCATGCTTTACACAAGATTATTACATGTCAGATTGATGTAATAAATGAGGTTTTATTACCAAAAGTTCGGGAGGAACATGTTGAAATTATCTATCCAATCAGCACCAGAGGAGGCCTATATACACAACCACCTCAATGTTAAATATGAGCGCCCTGTTAGTATTTGGTATTTGTGTCCAGGAGCAATTTAAAACAAGACCGGCAATATCAGAGAACATACCCAGAGGCTGTGTAGATAAATCATAAAACTGATTTGTCCTTACACATGTCGTTGTTTCCGTCTTTGAACAGTAATATTTGCATTCTCTTCATTCTGAACATTCTGGTCCATTTTCTCTCCTTTTCATTCTTTCAATTTCCTCAATTATTGACTGACACTTCTGTCTGCATGTCAGTGCGTGCAGGTCGTCTATGAGTCATTTAGCACCAGTTATTCCACCACTTGTGGTGCATGTATCGAGATGGGTGGCGCTTGTTCACCCAACACTTTCATCACAATACATAGTTATTTTATGTTTTGACAAATAGGTGTTGAATTACTATGAATTTGTTCAACAAATTGCTTGCACCCCTCTGAGGGTTAGGTTTAGGGGTGGATCCTCATTCCACCCCAACAAAAAAAAAGTTTTTTATACAAATAAAATCATACAAGTTCATTTGAAATGGCCAACTTGAGATATAATATGTTGTTTCAAGAGATGGTTTTCCCAGGTCAATCAAAGTCCCACGGGTGACATTAAGCGATTCAGTCGTAATCTCAATGATGGTAGCTTCACACTACACTCTTAAAAATAAAGGTTCTTTATTGACCCATGAAGAACTTTTAACATTCATGGAACCTTTCCATTCCACAAGGTTCTTAAGTGGAAAAAGGTTCATATGATTTTTTTAAATGTTGCTCACACTAAGAAATGTTTCCTTTAAGAGCTGTTGACCTAAAAAAAAAAGGGTCTTTGGTGACTTTCTTATATGGCTTTGCTGCAAAAAACACCAACCTTTATTTCTTCAAAATGTCTGAACCTGACAGTGCATCAAAAAACAAAACGCAACTATGAACTATGCTTAAAACCTAAAAAGCCAGAAGCATTTTGAAGCCCTGCTTTCTCAGTCCATTTTGATCCTCCTACTATATATAAGATGTTCCTTTCAATATAAAATATCTGTTGTGAGTTTTATAGCCCTGCCCTAAACAAACACATGTTCTAGCTGTTGCTATCATATGCTCTTTATGACCAATTTATGAGTTGACTGTGGGGGGAAGCTTAAAACCATTCTCTAGAAGTGACTGTCATATAAGTTGTATCTGCTTGCTTGCTATGGTGGCCTTGAATCTGATATTAAAACACTGGTTTTCCAACCAAATCTAATCCTATAGCATATGGTAGTGGTGGGAGCATCATGCTTTGCATTCACTAACTAAACAAACACTTCAGGACAATGATGTTGAGTGGTCAAAACAGAAGAAATTCCATGTTTTGCAAGGGCAAAGTCTTAGTTCTCATTTTAAACTCCCTGCTGAAAGCAACATAAGACAACAAAACCATCTTAGACTTGTGAATCTTGAAGCAGGTTTATGAAATAAAATAGGACATAACACCCGGCATTACTGCTAAATACTACCAAGAATCCTCTTTTTTTCTTTGCAACATAAATAGAGAGTTAAAATGTTAACAGAGATTGTCCTTACACAGTGCTTTAATCCTTATATTTATGTGTGTGTGTGTATATATATATATATATATATATATATATAAGTCATATGAGACCAATGAATAACATCTGAGACGATTGTCAATGAGAACATACAACCCCAAATCAGAAAAAGTTAGGACAGTATGGAAAACGCAAAAAAAAAAAAAAAAAAAAAGGGATTTCTAAATTTACTTTGACTTGTATTTCATTGCAGACAATATGAACAAAAATATTTCATGTTTTGTCTGGTCAACTTCATGTCATTTGTAAATATGCATTCTTTCCTGTTATTCAGACCTGCAAAAAAGTTGGGACAGTAAAGCATTTATTACCACTACCATTACCACTTTGTAATGTTGCCATTCCTTTTCACAACACTTAAAAGACGTTTAGGGACTGAAGACACCAAGTGATGAAGTGTTTCAGGTGTAATTTTGTCCCATTCTTCCTGCAAACAAGTCTTAAAGTGGGCAACAGTACGGGGTCTTCGTTGTCGCATTTTGCGCTTCAAAATGCGCCACACATTCTCTATTGGAGACAGGTCGGGACTGCAGGCAGGCCAGTCAAGTACCCGTACCCTCTTCCTCCGCAGCCAGGACTTTGTAATGTGTGCAGAATGTGGTTTTGCATTGTCTTGTTGAAATATGCATTGACGTCCCTGGAAAAGATGTCTTCTTGAAGGCAGCATATTATGCTCCAAAATCTCTATGTACTTTTCAGCATTAATGGTGCCTTCACAGAAGTGCAAGTTACCTTTGCCAAGGGCACTGACACAACCCCATACCATGACAGACCCTGGCTTTTGGACTTGTTGCTAGTAACAGTCTGGATGATCCTTTTCTTCTTTGGTCCGGAGCACACGGCGTCCATTCCTCCCAAAAAATACCTCAAATACTGATTCATCTGACCACAGTACACGTTTCCACTGTGTGATGGTCCATCCCAGATGCCTCCGAGCCCAGAGAAGTCGACGGCGCTTCTGGACACTGTTAACATAGGGCTTCCTTTTGGCACAAAACAGTTTTAACTGGCATTTGTGGATGTAACTACGTATTGTGGTACTTGACAAAGGTTTGCCAAAGTAGTCATGAGCCCATGTGGTGATATCGCTTATAGATGAATGACGATTCTTGATGCAGTGCCGCCTGAGGGATCGGAGATCACGGTTGTTCAGCTTAGGCTTGCGCCCTTGTCCTTTACGCACTGAAATTCCTCCAGATTCCTTGAATCTTTTAATTATGTTTATGCACTGTTGAATGTGAAATATCCAAATCTCTTCCTATCTTTCTTTGAGGAACATTGTTTTTAAACATTTCAATAATTTTCTCACGTATTTGTTGGCAAACTGGCGATCCTCGGCCCATCTTTGCTCCTAAAGGATTAGACCTTTCTTGGATGCTGCTTTTGTACCAAATCATAATTACAATCACCTGTTGACATCACCTGTTTCAAATCACATCATTATTTAACCATTTTACCTCATTACTAGCCCTAAATTGCTCCTGTCCCAACTTTTTTTGAAATGTATTGCAGGTCTGAATGACAGGAAAGGATGCATATTTACAAATGACATGAAGTTGACCAGACAAAACATGAAATATTTTGTGTTCATATTGTCTGCAATGAAATACAAGTCAAAGTAAATTTAGAAATCACTTCTTCGTTTTTTTTTTTTTGCGTTTTCCATACTGTCCCAACTTTTTCTGATTTGGGGTTGTAGATTTATCTTGTAAAAAAAATAAAAAATCAAACATAAAAGTAAAGGAAAATATTATTTGAACATATGTGGATGTTTATTTTGCCTCATTTGACACCAGTGTGAAACAACTTGTTTCAACAAGCACTTCTGGGAGAGCTGGAGAACAGATTAGACTTACCAAAGAAAATAAATGATTCAAACTCTTTTATAAAAGCAAATGACGGGTATCAAGGCTCATACTGCATGGTATCTAGAAAGTGGAGCATCTCAGTGTAAACCCTCACCAAATTTACCAATTGCTTGCAGAGTTTGGGATGTTGTCCAGTCAGTACACCAAAAAGTGTCCAAGTAAATTCTATCATTCAGTACTCAACTCATTGTGGCCTCAAAATGTAGCCTGAGGTGCAGATAAAAAAAAATCTAATGACTTTGGCAGTGTTCCTGGGACAGTGTTTTACATGCACAATTATGACATGCAATGAGATAAATATATATTCTGGAAGAAAAGGGCAAATCAGTTCTGAAGTTGTCAGTTAAAATCAAATTACCCTTCACTGCATTTATATGGGTGTGTTTACATTCATAAAAATGGCATGTTCATCACAACATAAAAGGAAAATCCTTCATTTGAAATTTGCCATCTTCGCTGTACAAATATATTGCAAAATTCATCTGATATCTCATTAATAATAATAATTTACATTGATCAATTTAATTTAAAAGTTATGTTAAAGCTGCAGTCTGTAACTTTTTCTGGTTAAAAAGGATCCAAAATAAAATTTTGAGCAAGTACACAACAAGCCATTATTCAAAACTATCTCCTTACCTTAGCTAGCCTGAATAGCCAGACCCACATCAAGATCTTGGGTCAAGGGTCTGGGAACACGTCATTAGCAGGGCTCAATCCGAGGGGCGGGATAAACGGTTGTCTTTCAAATTCCCTCTGCACCAACCAGAGCAATGAAGAAGGTGAAGCAGAGTTGTTGATAGATTAAACTTTCGCCGTTTCTGGTAGGCAAAACTTCGAACACATCTTCCTTTGTTAAGAATGACTTCAGTGCCGCTCTTCGTTCTTTTCTCAAAGAAAAGCTTAACTCCAAGTCTTCCAGAGTCGAGGCCAAAGCCGATTCGAAAGACTGCTGTTCGCCAGCTTCTTTGTTTACAAGTAGCACGCGGAACCGCCGCAACTCTGCCGCCATTATGTTAAGCCCGCCCACCGTCTCTATTCACAATGAGATTGGTCTGACCAGAGTTTGGTTTTTCCAGCTCGCAAGCCAATGGAGAGTTGCTAGACGACCCTGGCTGCAAATTAGATTTGCTGCCGCTAGGGTGCATCTAGATTTCTAGGCTATACCTTAGCCCCATTCACAACGGTAAACTTGTAATAATGTGTTATAATTAGAGTGGTATGGTGGATTTACGCGGGAAATTTAAGCATGTCTTTGCGTCTTCACGTCACATCTGTATACATAAAGAAAGAGTCAGGCTAGTAGTAGTAGTAACGCACGTGAGGAGCATGTTCTTCAGCGTATCATTTATAGCCTTTTCTCACAGCAGCTGGAGTAATTAAACTTATCATTTTGATGCCGGATTGTAATCCAGAAATGTCCAAATTGAAATCTACAAGTAACGCTAATAAACACTAAATACACATAGTCACACGATGCTAATGCTGTTAACATTAACAATTTAAGAACAAGGTATAACAATAATAATAATTTGCACGGTTTGATGTTATATGAGCGACCGTTAGATTTAATCACCGTTGGTAGCGCGATTTATTGTAATGTTTTGTTCCCAAAAGTGGCAGACATGTTACTTGTTGAGATGACATTTTCCGGTGAAAATTCTTATTTAGGTTATACTCTAAGATGTAGAACCTGTGATTCTGAAGTACAGCATCTACACCGGTGCGGTGACTGACAGCAAAGCCACACATACTCCTCAAAACATTCGATTCATCCTCGCTGAGGAGCCGCGCCGACGCACAACTCACGTACAGATGATAACTCTGCAAATAACTCCAGTTGCAGGTTTCAAACACAGATGGCGACACAGAGGCAAAACTTACGGACTGCAGCTTTAATCTGGATGTAATATCTAAAATATGGCAACTTTTAGCAACAAAATGTAGTTTTGCGTTGTGATTACGTAATGACGTCATAGCGCAATGACGTCACAATGTCATTTAGCAACTTTTGGCAACAAATCGATCTGCCTTTAGCAACTTCCCCTGAAAATTAGTTGGCAACAGTGGACACTCAGGCCAGTTGACGGAACTGTCACTTGCCCGCTCGGGTCAGTGCTGCATCTTCACGGAAGTTGATGATTTACGCATTTGTAAGCCTTTTATTCAAGCGCACATAGACGAGAAAGTGTCTCAGTTTAGTACTCACAAAATGCCAACGCGTCTCACAGGCGTTGAATATTCACACAAAATTATGTCAAAAAATGCCTGTCTTGTCGAGTATCTTCATAAACTTAGTCGGTTATAAACATAAACATTAAATTTGCCAGTCACCACCAGCGTTTTTGGTCATGTTTACAAGTTTCATGGCCCACAGAAATATCTTGAATGAATATGTGAACATGCAATATATCAAAAGAAAGAACAGACCCTTATTCTAGATTCATACATTCTTTTTTTAATCAACACTTGAATGTTGCAAGTTTCGTGATCAAGCAAAATTTTGAGCATAAAGCTGAGAAAATCAAGTTTTCGTAAAAGACTATAACGTTACGTCCGGATGTGATTCAGATCAAAACACGGATGGATAGATCGAGTCAACACCCTCAAAGCTTCACAGTCCTACAGCTCATCCTGGGTCGACATTTCATTCAGCAACATTAGGCAGTTTTGATTTATATGCTGCTTAATGTTGATGAATGAATCTGCTTACATGAGATCGTTTGTTTCTGCGTCTTCTTCGCATGTCTTTTGATCAGGAGATTCTGTCCGGAGAAATCCAAGCAAAGCCAGCCTCTGTTGTGTTGTAAATAGTTGTGTGATGTGTAAATAAGTGTTGTTTATATTTATTTATCAAATTTATGTGCACTCTAGTAATTTCAGCTCACTCTAGAAATGCAACAATGCAAACCGCCTACTGCTCGTCGCGTCTATGATAACACCACGTATCCGTAACACGCCCGATCCGCGATACTAGTAGTTTCGGGAGGTCTATCACCCCCTCTGAAAAAAATTCTAGGGGAAACACTAATATAGGCCTATGTTTCATTTTGGTTATTGTACCCTGTGTACTAATTCTCTTTACAAAACAGATTTAAAATATTGTGAAATACTATAGCTTTTATTTGACTGACTTAGGAAATAAAAAAGCTTCAGGCAGTAATAAGTATGAGTGAAGACTGAATAAATTCCAAAACTGAAACTCTTTGATTTTTACAATTCTACTTCTTCAGGCCTGTCATGCTTGTTCACACCTGCCATCATCCACTAAACACCTGGTGTGTGTGTGTGTGTGTGTTTGTAAGAGAGAGAGAGGTATGTGTGTAACTGAGAGTGGAGAAAAGGATAGGGGAAAGTTACTGTTACTCTAGACAGCAAAAAGAGGAAGTTAAATTCCCACAAGAATTAACTAGACACCCTAAAGCAATTCTCCAAACATCTGCCATATACTTCTGATAAGTTATGAGATAAAAAAAAAAGAAATCAAATATTGTCCACAGTGTATGTATATAGGTGCACATTCTGAGATAAAGAAACTATGGTGTGGACAGTTTTCTGTGGAAGTATAGTATAGCCTAGTGTGTGAAACTGGGGCTTTAGGAAATCTACCAAGTGGGGTCGAAGTTTGGCTGGTTAACAGTCCAGTTTGCCTCTGTTGGTAGATGATGTAAATTGAATGTCATTCATATAGCCACTGAAATTTGGTAAAACAATGTGAATCTTGTAATGTATGAAATAACAGATATAAAGTAGGCTATTGCTTTGAAAGGCATCACATGTTATGTTTTTTTTTTTTTTTACCAAAATAACAGACATCCAAGAGTGTGGGGGTCATTGAAGAATGTGGGATTTTTGAAAGAAGGATAAAGATTTTTTTCTTTTTCTTTTCTGCTTTGGCCACTTTTTTCCTTTTACTAATGTCTGAGGCAAAGAAAATGGGCAGAGACCATCATGAATGTTAAAAACAATAATTTACAGTCTTATTTCCTACGGCCTATAGGTGTGTAGCAATAAAAATAAAAAAAATCAATGATTTATTAGTGCACATACCAAACTGATTTTATTTTACAATACTGATCACCAATAGCGGATTAGCTATTCAAACATTGTTTCAGCAAACTCACATTCAGGACTTGCTCCAATTCAGATGTGGAATGCACAATTTTCATCATCCAATTCATTTTTGTTGAGATAAATCAAAACTCAAAACCACCGTTTCCCGGTTTAATATCCTGTCCCTGTTTAATATATGTTTTTATTTCAACAAGTCCTCAAACCCATATAGGTTTGGACGTTTGTCACTACCTTTGTTTGACCCATACGAGCGTTCCCTATATTTGCGCCCCTACCAGCAGCTGGAGATATGTCACTCACACATATGTCAACGCATTGTGGGTTTTCTATCTACGTGCTAGTGATGCAAAGTCTGAGGCTGAATCTAAATTTGCCCCCTATACCCTCAAATAGGGCACAATTTGAGGGGACAGCCATTTGTAGTGGTGTCCAGAACCATGGTGGGTTATTGAGTGCATTCATTCAATCCCACATTGCACCGCAATAACGAGTGTACAGCCGATGTACGCTTAACGGCTGTCCGAGTTCACTCGTTTTCATTCACTCCTTCCAGTGAACTATATTAGTGGACTAACGTAGGGAATAGTGAATGAGGGTTTAGGGCGCGATGTCGGATTCAGCCTGATTCATTTCCGCGAACAGGTTCTTTTCGGACAGTTCGGCTCAATGAACTGGTTCAAAAAGCCGATTCATAGGTTCCTGACGTCATAATGCAATGCTTTTTTATGCATTTCTCAGTGTCATGTTATATCAAGGAAACATTCAAATAAAGTAATCTGTGTCAATGCATATTTGCATCGCCAACTCAGTCATCCTCGGTAATCCTCTGCAAATTTGCTTCTCGTGTCATCAAACCGGAACTAAAGTTCGATTAAGTCCGATTAGTTAACCGGCTTAACCAGTTACTTGTTGAGAACCGGCTCAAAAGAACGATTCGTTCAAGAACCGAACATCACTACTACTTGCTATTTATGTAAAACTCTCGCAGCTATTCGAAAGTGGTATATTGCTATAAAAATAAAAGATTTTAGATGACTTCAAGACACGTACAGGTAGGGCTCCATCCGTCCCGTAAATTAGTCGATCGGAAAGTATGTGTCATGTTTCAAATCGATACGGGACGCGTTTTGTCAGATTATTTCTAGCAGCGTGACGTTCAAATCATTCAAACGGATGCCAGCATACAGTTAGGGTTCATTGTAATATTAATTTGAAATTCGCCAGTGGTGGGAAAGGGATCATGTTAAAAGTCCACACGTTTACCATGTTTTTACAGGTAACTATCGCTCCACCATGTTATGTGTAGTAAAAGCACAGTAACCACAACACATACAATGCTTCTCCTAGCGTAACTGTAGATTTACTGTAGTATTTGTAGTTAAAGCACGGTAACCACAACACTTCTAATGCTTTCACCACTGTATAGTTTTACTGTGGTATTTGTTGTTAAAGCACAGTAAACACAATGCTTTCCATGGTTTTACATCAGTAACCATATGTTTACTGTGGTATTTGTAGTTAAATCACAGTACCTCAACACTTACCATGGTTTTACCATAGTAACCATAGTTTTACGGTTGTATTTGTAGCACGGTAACCACAACACTTGCAATGGTTTTACCACAACAACCATAGTTTTAATGTGGTATTTGTAATTAAAGCCCAGTAAACACAACACTTTCCATAGTTTTACTGTGGTATTTGTGGTTAAAGCACAGTACCACAACACTTACCATGGTTTTACCTCAGTAACCATAGTTTTACTGTGGTATTTTTAATTAAAGCACAGTAACCACAACACTTAACATCTCGGTTATGTATGTAACCCTTGTTCCCTGAAGGAAGGGAATGGAGACGTTACGTCAGTGACTGAAAGAATGGGGGTTTTGGTTAGAAGCCTATCACCTTCAAGTTCTACAAAACGAGCCAATGGCAGTACAGCGGTTGTGGCATGGGGACGTAACGTCTCTGTTCCCTTCCTTCAGGGAATGAGGGTTACATACGTAAAGGAGACATTCCCTTTCAGTCAGTCCACTACGAGTTACATCAGTGATTGACTGAATGGGGGTCCCAATCTAATCTTGCCACAATGACTGTCTTCCAGCGTCCTGCACTGACCTGAGCTCCCTGCCGTGAGATTAGCACGAACGAGGGGCTAGGCTCAAACGCCAATACCAAGGTACTCTGGGAAGCATATTCCACATGGAAAATATGCCGAGCAAGGCCTGCCTGTAAAGAGGACTTAGGAATACACATATGACCCGAAGCGGGATGCATATGGAAAACACTGAGGTATCCAGCCCGCAGGGTGGAATGTTTCAACCCCAGGGGTGGCAAGGTGTCATGCGTGCACGGAGATTATAGAATCTTTGCAAAAGTGTTGGGTGTCACCCAGCCTGCAGCTCTGCAGATGTTTGTCAGCGAGGCACTAAAGACAGAGAAGAAGCCACTTACCCCTAGAGGGCATGGCAGTCCCTGAACCTGGTTTGCCAGGACAATAGTGTCCACGGTCCAGTGAGACAACCTCTGCTTGGAGAGAGCCTTCCCTTTCTGCTGCCCTCCGTAACAGTCAAAGAGCTGGTCTGAGGTCCTGAAACACTGCATCTTATTTACGCAAGCGCGAAGGGCGCATACTGGCTGAGATGTATAAAGTACTAGAGACACATACTTGAGTAAAAGTACAAGTTCCTTATCAAAAAAGTGACTTGAGTAGAAGTTGAAGTGCTCTTTAAGCACCACACTTAAGTAGAAGTACTAAAGTATTCAACATTTTTTGTACTTAAGTATTGCAAGTAGTTTATTTTAAAATGTACTACTCAAGTACTGAAAGTAAAAGTACAAGTATTGTGTTATGTAGTTATTAAAGAAAGTAGTCAAAAGTTTGAACATCATATTGTTTTTATTATTTCAAATGATTAAGCTAAAGGACAATCACAATGTTGGTAGGTAATTTTTCTACATATTGTCATATAAATAACCTGAAAATACTGTAGTTCATTAAGATTAAATCTTACTATAACCACTCTAACTAAAAACAAATGGGGTAAGCACACTTATATTCTCATTTCATGAGGTGTTCTGAGTAAATTATTTGTTTGTAACACTTTACAATATGGTTTGATTTGTTAACATTACATTAGTTAATGTATTAGACTAATAACTAACATGAACTAACCATGATCAATACATTTGTTACTGTTTTTATTAATCTTTTTTAATCTTAGTTAATAAAAATACAGCTGTTCATTGTTTGTATATGTTACTTCACAGTGCACATTAACTATGTAAACAAATAGAGAGCAATTTGAGCGCAAGACGCTCGTGTTGTTTTAAAGGTCCCGTTTTTCGTGTTTTTTTGAAGCTTTGATTGTGTTTACAGTGTGCAATATAACATGTGTTCATGTTTCGCGTGTAAAAAAACACAGTATTTTTCACACAATTTACTTATCTGTATACTGCTGTTTTCACTGTCCTCAAAACGGCTTGAAAGATTTCCCTGTTCTATGAAGTCCCTCCTTCAGAAATACGTAACGAGTTCTGATTGTGCCAGCGGTTCCCGTGTTGTGATTGGACAGCAGCTTAGGGCACGCAGAGCGCACGTTACCGGAAAGGTCACGCCTCTCACCATAACGGGGATGCATGCGCTCAATGATCTCTAAGTACAGCGTCCCTGGGAAAGCCAAACAAAGGTGACTTGACTCCGGGATGAAAATAACAGCGTCTCGACGACATGGCAACAAACAAACTATACGAACGCAACACTTCCTATTCTCCACGCTGGAGCAACAAGACCACGCCCCCTTTTTCGCGCGTTCTTGTGGGCGGAGGTTAGTCGACATACTGCTCTACTGACGTAATTAAAGCAGGAAATACCAGGATGTAGTCCTAACCAGCCGTTCGCTGTAGGCTTTGAAAGGGAACTTCTGTTAAATAAAATATCTCGCTTGGCATTGAACTTTGAGCTTTATAATTTTACAGGTATTATAAATGCTCTAACAGCAACATTACACACTAACTAAAGTTTGAAAAATGGGATCACGAAGAACAGGACCTTTAAAGACAGTGAATGCGCGCTCGCGCGCTCTCTCTCTCTCTCTCTCTCTCGCACTCTCGCGCGCGCTCTCTCCCTCTCATGCGCGGTAATGTGGGTTTGGAATGGAATGATTCGTAACATTTTTATAATTGTAACGAGTAACGATGCAGCACATAAAAAAAATATCGGAGTAAAAGTATTAAACTCATCGAAAATATGTACTGAAGTAAAAGTGGAAGTAGGAGAAAAAAATTATACTCTAGTAAAGTACAGATACTGCCTTTTAGTACTTAAGTACAGTAGTGAAGTAGTTCTACTTTGTTACTATACATCTCTGCATACTGGACAGAGTAGTGCCAAGGCTGGGTCTGCCTCCTCCAGGGGCAGTGCTTGCAGGTTCACCACCTGGTCCCTAAAAGGAGTGGTGGGAACCTTGTGCACGTATCCAGGCCAGGGTCTTAGGATCAATTGAGAGTTCAATTGAGGTCATGGTGCCCCGATATCGCGGCCACATAGACCTTAAGGGTGGAAGGAGGCAGCCTTCGATCCAACCCTTCTTGGAGGAAGGAGAGCACGGACCCGATAGGGCATTTCCTGGGGTCTTCTTGGTGAGAAGGGCACCAGGTGACAAAGAGGTTCCACTTCAACGCATAGGCCTGTTTCATAGACAGGCCCTAGCGGAAGTAATGGTAGCCACCACATGAGGTGGTAGGGTACTCAAACCTTCCGCATCGGTGCCCGTCTCTGAGAAAGAAGGTCCTTTCCACATGGAAAATATGCCAAGCAATGCCTGCCCGTAGAGAGGACTTAGGAATACACATATGACCCGAAGTGGGATAAATATGGAAAACACTGAGGTATCCAGCCCGCAGGGAGGAATGTTTCAACCCCAGGGGTGGCAAGATGTCTTGCCAAGGGAAGACATGTGCTCGAAGAGACTTACCGTGGAAATACACATGTGGGGGTTGCCCAACGGGGGAACCATGCACATGAAGACACCTAGCCAAACACGAGGGCTCACTAAGAGGACATGCACACCGCTATCGACGTCAACAGTGCTGGAGGAACCCAGGGCTTGCTAAGAAAATCAAAATAGCGCACGTATCTAGTCCGTGGAGTGGAATGCCGCAGCAAGCGATAACACCTGAGCCTGTCCATTACTGGCATTAGGAGCGAGTACACGAGAGGACACTGGCTCTGGAATATGCAATGTTTCCATGGTTTTACCACAGTAACCATAGTTTTACAGTGGTATTTTTACTTAAAGCACAGTAACCACAACACTTACCATGCTTTTAACACAGTAACTGTGTTTTTAACTGTGTACTATTTGTAGTTAAAGCAGAGCAACCACAAAACATACCATGCTTTTTTCACAGTAACTGTAGTTTTACTGTGGTAGTTGTAGTCAAAAGCACAGTAACCACAACACTTACCATGGTTTTACTACAATAACCACAACACTTGCCATGCCTTTAATGTCTTTTTTTTATTCAATATTTGTGTAATTTATATAATTCTAATTCAATATTTGTTCTGTCTTGCAGTTACTTCAGATCACATACTCCTCCATCTCCATCTCTCACAACAACCTTAAATCCAACAGCTCTCTCACAAAAGCTCACCTACTGTCTGTCTCTCTATCTCTTCCTCTCTCTCTCTCTCTCTCTCTCTCTCTCTCTCTTCTTCATCTTGGCATATTTTTTTAAAACTCTAAATCAAAATTGGACCAATTATGTCAGAAAGCTGCTACAGTATTAACAGGGAACTTGAACTCAAAGCTCCCAATGCTGATCTTGAAGAAGCTGCTAGGGAGGCTGAACAAGTCCTCCGACCCTTCACAGGTAATGTTGAACACATTTAGCTGTAACAGATTTGCTTCAAGGAATGTATCTCTATTTTATGCGTTATTAAATTTCCTTAATGTCCTTCCTCTCAAATATTTTGGCCACAGATCTTTTTAACACACTGTCTCAACATATATACATGTTTCAGCTGAAAAGGAAGTGATGTCAAGGGCTTGTTAAACCTGTCTTGTTCGTGGAGAGGGATGAATATGGCCATCTTGTGCGTTTACAGAGAGGCAAACCTTTCCAATGTTTCCAGTTACAGTTACTGTGGTAAAATCGCATTCATTCAGTGGCATTCGCAACTGATTTGTAAACACCAAACTGCACTTACACATGAATTGCAGACAATCAGAACGATAACTTAAAGAACATTAAATAAAATAAAACTGGATTACGAGGTCCAGGGTCACTCCTTCCTCTCATTGCATTTTTTTATTGATAATGACGGTCAAAGGTCAGATGATGACGACACACCCGACAAATGAGACTGTCGTTATTTATCAGACTGCTAGAGGGCGCATCATTTTAAAACGTAATTATAGGTCGTAATACGCTGCGTGCACAAACAACCTATGGTGTCGTTTTTCGGAGGAGGACAGTCTGTTTTATTTAGATTTTATTTAGCTCATTTTAGTTTGAATAATTTTGTTATGTGCTTTTATAATTGTTTTTAATCATTTTTTTATATTAATATTATTTAGTTAATAATAACAACACTGGAAATAAGCCAGAAGAAAATTGCATCTTACATTGGTTTCAACTAATTTTATTTTTAAATCCTTCCCACAGTTCAGAAATGTGTGTGTGTGTGGGTGTGTGTGTGTGTGTGTGGGGGGGTGTCTGCAGATTTCACTAGGGCCATAAATAAGCAGAGTGAGAAACAGGACTGAAACAGTTGCTCAGAAAGGAAGAAGAGGGTTTAGCACTTCATCAGCCCCATTCAGGAGCTCAGTGGGCTGAGCACCATGCAGGATACTGATACTCATCCCACACACACACACACATTTCCCCCATGAACCTCTCAAAGGCACAGTTTCAAACAGGAAACAAGACCAGTGTGGTTCCTACAGTCTTCCTCTTTCATATACAGCCCTGTTCTTTCGCCATCTGCGTTTCTCAGAGCCATGTACACACATTCATTCAGACTGTTCCTTTCACTCTGTCCTGTTCTCACGAGCATGCACGCACACACATTCTTCAGTCTCTCGTCCACTAGAGAATAATTGATGGTTTCTTATTTAAGTTCCTCTCGGGTGCAGGCCACAGACATCACTGTGTCGTGTAGATTGGGCTGTGGTGCACAGGGGGATTTCCTGCAGTATTTCACCCCAGGCGTCTGGCCCTAATCTGGGCAGGGCAGACAGGCTGCTCAGGGTGCTTTGAGGGAGAAGGGCCTCGGTTTGTGTGCCTTGAGAAAGTGTGATGCAAGGTTTCCTGAATATTAACATGGACAATAGAGAAATGCAGGTGCATAGACTTTATATGCATTTGTGTATTCTTTAAAATCACACAATCAAGAGATTGTGTGAACAGAAAAACATTTTTCTGTTATACTGTAAATCTTGTATGTGTATTTCTGCATTATTCTAACTCTCTTCTGTTGTTTGTTCTTGTTACTTAGTTACCACTCACCTCAGTTCCAGCCTCTCTCGTCGCCTTGGCAACCAAGCCATCCCATTGCTTCCCCTCCACTAGCATGCCGGGCCTGTCCCAAGGCTGACCCCTCCCCCTCCATCCCCTATCTCTCCTCTCACCCCCCTCCCCACAGCCTCATGCAGTAGTAGGGCACAAAAATAATGCCAATGCCTACACACACACACACACACTTTCTACATCCCCTCTCTTTTGTTACAATATTTTCTGAGATAATAATTCATTCAGAGTAAAAATTAATTCAATCAACAGCAATTTATGGTGTTGAGAACAAATAAATTTGTAAAACCATAAACATTTAGCCATTCGAAGATTTTGCTAATTCAGATAATATATTATTTTAAGAATAATCACAAGTAAAAATATAAATGATAATCTTTACTTTGGTATAGTATAGTATAGTGTACATAATATATTATAATATATTAAAAGCATATTTTACCCAATAAATATTAAATATTAGTAAATATTATATATATATATATATATATATATATATATATATATATATATATATATATATATATATATATATATATATATATATATATATATATATATATATATATATATATATATATATATATATATATATATATATATAATATAATACTTTAATTTCATTGTGTTCCCTGTTCAATCTGAATCCAGAACATGCATTTAGTTCTTGTATAACATAATATTATAATAAATGATATATACATAAAACGTATATTATTAGGGATGCACTGATACCCCTTTTTCCAGAACGAGTCTGATACTGATACTTAATTTTTTTTTTTTTGTATCTGCAGATACAGAGTATTGATATCTTTATTTTCATTGCATTTTGAAAAAATTTAAATATTGGGCAGAGAAACCAAAAGAATATGAATCAAATTTTCTTTCAGTTATTTTCACGCCTAATTATGTCTGCATTAATGCATTGTAGGAGCTACTGTTTCTTTCACTGTTCATATTATTATTGCTCTATCATATTTTTACCCTGGACCACAAAACCAGTCATAAGGGTCTTTTTTTTTTTAATTGAGATTTATACATCTCAATTTCTGAAAGCTGAATAAATAAGCTTTCAATTGATGGTTTGTTAGGATAGGGCAATATTTGGCAGAGACTATTTGAGGGTGCAAAAAAGTCTAAATATCGAGAAAATCACCTTTAAAGTTGTCCAAATTAAGTCCTTAGCAATGCATTAGCCTACTACTAATAATACATTTTTATATAACATGATGTATACACTTAAAATATATTAAGATATTTTTGTTGAAATCCGATGGCTCAATGAGGCCTGCATAGGCAGCAATGAAATTTACACTCTCAAGATCCATGAATGTACTAAAAACATATTTAAATCAGTCCATGTGAGTACAGTGGTTCAATATTAATAGTATAAAACGACGAGAATATTTTTCGTGCGCCAAAAAACCCCCGAAATAACGACTTATATATTGATCACCTATTTCAAAACACTGCTTCATGAAGCTTCGGAGCGTTATGAATCTGCGAGTCGATTCACGATTTGGATCGCGTGTCAAACCGCCAAACTGCTGAAATCACGTGACTGATACACTCCGAAGCTTCATGAAGCAATGTTATGAAATCGGTTATCAGTATATAAGTCGTTCTTTAGTTTTTTTTGGCATACGAAAAATATTCTCGTTGCTTTATAATATTAATATTGAACCACTGTACTCACATGGACTGATTTAAATATGTTTTTAGTAAATTCATGGATCTTGAGAGTGTAAATTTCATTGATGCCTATGCAGGCCTCACTGGACCATCGGATTTCAACAAAAATATCTGAATTTGTGTTCTGAAGATGAACGGAGGTCTAACAGGTGTGGAACGGCATAAGGGTGAGTAATAAATGACATTATTTTCATTTTTGGGTGAACTAACCCTGTAACCTTTCATTTAATATTTAGAGCTGCTCCAGCAGGGCTCAATGACAAGGATTTTTCAACTGGCATTCTAAATTATATTATATTATAAATTGTTAATTGGATTATGCTTTTATCATATATTATTTTTTGTATACTAAACCAAAGTCTAGAATGTACATACATATAAAAAGTAAATGTTACATATAATATAATGAATTATATTATTATAACATAATTATTATAATATGATGAATGCAAGTATGCATAATAATACCAGCATCAATAAATAGAGGGGTTATGTTGTGTTCCTTGTCATGTTCAACTTGAATCCTAGATCTGATTAATTGCAGTTAGGTACATCTGACACTAGAGGTCAGCATTGGCTATAATGTTCGTTTGGGTCTCATTAGAAATGTGTCTAACTGAAAAAAGACCCCAGAAAAGAAAGAAAGTGCAAATCAATGAAAAAGAAGAAGGGTAGATTACAAAAGATGGAGCTGGAGTAAAAGACGTGAACATGGGAGAGGATGGTGAGAGAAAGAGAAGAGAGGCTAATTTAAGTTGTGAGAAAAGGGTCGTAAGGTGAGGTCAAGGGCATCTCTGCTACCAGCACAGTGCTGTAGCACTTCAAATGAGACTAAAAAAACACTTCTTCCTGTCTGATGACCTGCACAGACTAACCCATGCCTATAAAGAAAAAAAGTTATAAGAAAGAAATTGAGCAGGAGAATGAGAAAAAAAAAAACACTTTGTAAGCTGTGGACAATGGCAGTAGATCTCTCCTCTCAAACGTTCAGGAGAATAACAGGGCAGAGTAGGAGAAGGAAAAGTACAGGGACTAAAAAAAAGGGGTGGGGAGGAGAGTCAACACAAAGCCCAAACAAAAGAGAGTCACTGAACGACTGATTCCTCCATCTAACACGATCCTTGTATATTGTCTGTAAACACCGACAGGCAGTTGTAATGATGGTACATGCTAGCTTGACCTCGGCACAAGCTGAAGGCAGTTAAGGGGCAAAGTTCATACAAATGAAAAAAAAAAGGACTGATAAACTGACCAAGCATGGTAAGGAAAACCGAAGCCTTTAATTGCGGGTCATCCAAAAAGAAAGATGTGCTCATTAGTGGATGATATTTATGGATGTTCTGAGTGGGTGTTTCCATAAATGGATCTGAAATCCACATCTTCATCTGACATGTTATACTGAAATGGACAGAAATTAGCTAACAAGTTAGATTTCATCCATGCAAGCCCTCATAAGTATATATACACACACCATAAGTTATTTTCTTGATCCCATCAATTGAAGTCATAAAACATATTGAAAACCATAACAATGTTCCCAGCAAACAAAGATCTTTTTAATGAAATCTGAGCGATTTCTGTCCATCCATTGACAGTCTACGCAACTACCACTTTCAAGGTCCAGAAAGGTAAAGACATCATAAAAGTAATCCATGACTCCAGTGGTTTAACCTCAATTTTATGAAGTGACACAAGTGCTTTGTTTGAGCAAAAAAAAAACAATTTACCACTTTATTTACAAAATACTAATTTTGTAAGACCAACGTGTGTTCACGAGAGCATGTTATGTTTTCCTAATGGATTACTTTTATGATGTCTTTAATACCTTTCTGGGGCTTGAAAGTAGTAGTTGTGTAGCTGTCAATGAAGGGACAGAAATCTCTCAGATTTCATTAAAAAGATCTGACAGAATTTAGATTTTTGGGTGAACTAACCCTTTAAATGAAACAAAAAACTTGAAAAATCTAAAACAAATTTTTTTTTACTTAAGTATTTAGATATTTAAAAGAGATATTTAAAAGAGATATATCTAGATATTTTAGATATACAGTGTTTACTTTTAATTGAACATTTTCAACTGAAAAAAATAGACACTGCAAAAGCTGTCATTTAAGTAGTTACAAACAGAAATATATGGTGCACACAAATTTGTGTGAGATTT
The DNA here is from genome assembly GCF_949357685.1 of Gobio gobio. Classification (NCBI taxonomy): domain Eukaryota; kingdom Metazoa; phylum Chordata; class Actinopteri; order Cypriniformes; family Gobionidae; genus Gobio; species Gobio gobio. Next base: position 29,284,954 of record NC_137117.1, on the reverse strand, counting down.
TAATATGCTCTCCCTTAAAGCATTATTATGATATTTCTGAAGAAAAGTTTTAGAAAAATAAGATAACTATGATGAAAGGACCAGAAATAGACCCTTACGAAAATAAACCATGGTTTTACTACAAATAAAACCAAAAAAACATGGTTATTATAACGTGGTAACCACAAATTAACCATGGCTTTGCTACTCTAACCATAGTTTAACCATGGTATTTGTGGTAAAACTGTGGTTATATAAATGGTAATCAATTAGCCAAAAAAACACACTTTTACTGTAAAAAAAAAAACATGGTTAATTTTCGTAAGGGGAAATAAGTGCATCTGTTCCCTGTAGCTGAACAGAATTGGTATTTTGTGGTTTTTAGTCCATGTATGTTAGCTTTGAGGACATTTATGTTGTAGTGTACAACTAAAAATCGACAAAATTAAGTTTTAGTCACTATAAAATTTGAATGTAACACTTAATATGAATAGTCTTTCTTTTCCGAGAACCCTCTGACTAACAATAGCAATTAGCATATCATGGTTCTATGATATAAACTAAATGCTCTTAGCTATTAAAAAAGTACAAGCCCTTTGATATGGCCACCCCAGCATCCTGTTTTAATAGGAAATACATCAAAACAGGAATGAAAACTGCATTCGTGAGGTGATTTCCTGGTTGATTTCATGTCTGTCCCATTAAGTTAGAATCACGGTTTTCTCACTAACATCTTCTTGAGGCTGAAACTGTATACAAAATTGAGAGGAAATATGCAAACACAAAACCCACTCAGCCACAGAGTTGCACAAGTTCTCAGCCAATCAAGCACATTGCTAGCGTAGATGCTAACTCTGCAGTCAACACTATTCATAGGTCACCATGGGGCTCTACTGTTGATCAAATTTAAGAGTGGCAGTAGGGATCTTTTTTTCACACAGGATGGGAACTATTTTTTAATTGTTGGTCTAGGTACAAATATCCGATGGATGTTTTTATCATTACGCTGTTTCTCTGTATTTTCCAGTGTTGTGCTTTTGTTTTATTATATGATAAAGCTTTTAGCTATTGTTTAACTTTGAAGAACGTGTCTTAAAAGAAATCCACTAATTCCTGATGTTTTTGAGCACAAAAATGTTTCCTTTGTGAATGTGGCCTAAGGCTTTTACCTGAAAGGGCTACCTGTTGTAGACATAAAGGCTATGGTTGCATAGAATCTAATGTACTGAAGATATTTCAGGAAATGTTATCTAATGCTTAGAGGTGTGTGCTTATCGTTTTGATTGTTTTTTGTTTCGTTTTTGTTTTTGTTTTTTTCCTTCTTAAACCATAGGAGCAACTTGACATTTGAAGTGCATTCCAGGTCTTTGGTATCTCCAGGCACCATTTTGATTATGGAAGATGGATAGAGGATCGTTAAACAGCTATTATGGTCGCGTACAGTCTTAGGACAGCCCGGTAATGAGGTGCAGCGCAAGGGATTGATGGGTGTTTGGCTCCACAGTGTTTCAAGAGACCAGTGCTGCCCTAGTTTCTGCCACTGGGACACCGCAAAACAGATAAACAATGAATCGGCATTGAGAACAGATCGTCTATGTTTGTGATAGCATTCATGCAGAACCCAAGTCAGGGTATAAACAATATAGCATATCCAAACCTCTATATTTAGGCAAAAACAGTGGTTTTTGAAATCAGATGTCTTTCCCAAGAAAGTTGTTTGAGATGTGAAAAGATCGATTGCTCTGCACAATATAGTCTTGTTACCTTAGTCTCGCTCTACATCTGTCATTCTCAACATCGCATCTTTCCAAATCAATTTCAGTACTTTTATTTTCAACTGTTGCCCTGACACACAACCGATTCTCAGCCACACTAAGCCCATGTGATGACACCGTGAGATATTGATCAAGACAGACATGTCTTGAGTTCCCCCTGTTCAGCTTCCTGTGAAAGATGAGGCTAGAGATCTGTGTGTGCATAGAACATCTGCTGGCACGCAACCGGATGGACTCAGGAACGTTTGCTGTAAATGTTCCCTTCTAAGACTTTAAATATTCAAGGGGCGATGATTAAAATGTAGCCTACTACTTGGTGAGAGACTTTTACATCATAGGATCACTCCATAATGTAAGGCGCCCAGGTTTTGCTTTAGCCCCTATTGGCCCGTTCTATCTATCAAAAAAAATAAAAATAATTCTCCAATATACAGGGCCACACATATGACATGTGGGGTGAAAACGATATATTTATTTCCTATGACTAAAAGCTGGCCCACACTAAAAGATTTTGAAACAACAAAATCCACAAACATAAATGTAACAGTTTTGTTCCTATACTGTAGTATAGTGTGGAATGTAACCAACCAAGACAGCCCACCACACACTAACAGATCCCATTCACAAACTACCAGAGTCCCGACTGTGAACACAGGAAATCTCGCAAAATCTCGTGACTTTAGAGTAAACAAACATGGTGGACAACAAGAAGAAATGGCGATAATAGTGTTTAGACAGCTTTAGATAGAACATTTGCAGGGGAAATTAGAAAAAGGTTTGGATGAAGTTGTGTTATGCTTCCGTCAGCTATAGCTTTCTGATTGGGTATTGTTTCGTTCCATGTGACAATTTATGTGTGTGCACATTTGTCTTCGGGGTTCCCCCCACACAACTGGATTTTTGATGAATGTTTAATATTTACGATATGAGATCGGTGTGGTTTGTACCCATTGAAAGAATTATGCCCCAAATCGGCCAGATATCTTGTAATGTGTTGGTGCTTTTGGTTAAATTGTGCCCACATTGTACAAATTTTTTCCCTCATTTTAACAGTGATTTAACGAAACACATGGGAACAAATCTTTAGTTTGTGGCCGCAATATCTATTTTTTTATTTTGCAAACATATAAATGGCAAATATTTTTTTATATTACAGTTGCTTTGTTTTGTTAGTTTGTTTTGAACGGCTCTTAAAAGTGTGAAATCAGCATTTTTCTTTTTTTGGTGGAAAATGTTGGAAATGACAACATGGCGGGAAGTCTGTTGTGAGTGATTTCACCAGTTATTTGTATTTTTCCATGCTGTATTTTAGTAATATTATGGGGATTAATTTATAGACAACAAATGTAAAGTGAATTGCTCATCTTTCAGAGTTTGCTTCATGCAAAATGCATGTTTTTGTTTAAATATGATGCATACATTTTCATTGGAAAGAAAGAAAATGACAAAAATATATTTTATTTAAAAATAAAAATAATAAAATACTAAATTGAAAATGGATCATTTCACACAGTGCATGTCTGCCTTTATGAATTGATTTGTTGAATTCAATTTGAAATTCATTTGATTTTCAGAATCTATATGATCAGCATAATACATTTCACATTTGCCGTAATGGAAGCAGTCCGAATTGCACAAACCCATGCACAAGTAAGTCAGCAGGGATAAGCAGCACACTGCACCCTACACCCACTCACAGCCTCTGCTGATGACTGCCGTCATAGCAACAGATAGACATAACTATATCACCCTTACACACAGTCCTGTATAGAGCAGAGCCTTACACACATACACATATCTCCAGTCCCATGTGGAGCTAGATATCTAACAGACACAGAAAGTCAACGTATAATTCAGTTTCAGAATGTTTGGTGGGTAATATGAACACTTACATTTTGATGAAGGTTTATTTCTACTACACACAGTATGTAACGGGACGTTTAAAGCATGCTACACTGACTGCACAAAACTAACAATCCAAACAGTCCCAGAAGACCACATAAGTGTCTGAGAGGCCTACAGGAACATGGTGCGGCCCAAACCAGCAGTTGTGATTTCGACAGACAGAGTGACAAACATTTCAAGGAAGAGACTTCAGTGGGCTAACCACAGATGACTGACCACTTTTCTCTGGAAGCAGATGCTCGCTTCTCTCTTGGGCCACAGCTGAAAAGGGGAAAAAGAGGCAGGGAGGGAGTCAGCAGGGTTTTGAAACGCACTTTCACTTCCCAAAGCAAAAGGCTATTTCAATACAGCTCGTTCTACCAGTGCTTTGTTTCCCTGTGCCCACTGCTAACTTTTGCTGAGAAGGAGCGTTTAGGATAAGCATGTGTACAAAAGACAGACCCACCAGTTACTCTTCACTTGCTTTTTATAAATCAGAGGGAGAGCTACATGACTAAAAAACCCTTTAAAATCAGGCTTACATCCATTGTATATGAATTCCTGTATTTTCACTTGACAAGCACAATTTTCATTTTGTTAATCAGGGTCATGAACCATGATAAATAAGCAAATAAGTGACATGTGAAAGCCAAGTATGGTACCCCATACTAATTTGTCCTCTGCATTAACCCATCCAAGTTAGTGCACACACCTTAGGAGTAAGTGAACACACTTGATTTGTAAGTTGCTAGTTGGCAGGGGGAGGGGCATACTCATATTATAGGGTGTATTTGATTGGAAGAAAATCTGTGTAGTGCAGGATGGGTGTATTATGTTTTGTTCATTTTCCTGGACCGTAACTTTTTAAATTGTACTTTTTTTTTGTTCTTTGTACATTTTTGAAGTACAAAAGTGTATTGAAGGCTACTAATCTAATAGACAAAAAGTCACAAAACTTTATTAAATGGAGCTGAGTTGTCCAGAAATGTAATTTTCATAGAACATCAATGATATGTGGATTGATCTTTTTAACTATGGCACACAATTGTTTGTCCTTTCAGCACACTGAATGTGTATCTATGTTGTGTCTGATTCAGACACATGGCTCTTGGAGTTACACAAACGCACTCAGCCCAGCACAGAACGTCCATGCGCACTGTTCACTCAAGGTCTCCTCGATCGCCCACATTTTTTTTCATTATCTGAAGTAGTATTTCTCTCTCTAATCATAATGAGTATTGGTTGGTTGATTATTTAAAAATGTATATATATATATATATATATATATATATATATATATATATATATATATATATATATATATATATATATATATTTTTTTTTTTTTTTTTGACATTTTGTTTGCTTTATTGTGAAAGGATAGTGTAGTAGAGTATGGAAGCGAAGTGGGAGAGAGTGGGGGACAGGATTGGGAAAGGTTCTCGAACTGGGGTTGCCCGAAGCACAATCGCATGTTGGAAAATACTTCACTTTATCAGTCATTAATGAATTAAACTCAAATCACTCCTTAAACTGTACTAGTAGACTGTCTGTCTCTGTGTGTGTGTGTGTGTGTGTGTGTGTGTGTGTGTGTGTGTGTGTGTGTGTGTGTGTGTGTGTGTGTGTGTGTGTGTGTGTGTGTGTGTATAACGAAACATCAGGAGATCTCTCAGGAGTTCTGAGTGCAAATGCATCCTTTTGATCTCTGCAGACTTTTTTTGAAGTCTCCAGTTTCTCTCTTTTTTGGGGGAAAAGGGAAGTTCACTGTCTGCGATCAAAATTCCCCCCAAAATTCTGATTTTAATATGAACATTTCTTATCACATTCTACTAATACTATCTAAGCTATGCTAATGCCAAGCTCTATACTCTTACAGTATGTCTATGATTGTCTATTTTTATTTTTTAGATGAGACATCTGAGACAATGATGAGTCTCTTAAGATATCAAATATTTTTTTTTTGCTCAGGACACATCTATCTAAATGAAATGAACATCTGGTCATCAACACACAGTTCTCAGATTTTTTATTTTATTTTTATTAATGACATATTTTTTGTATAATTTTTCCACAACTTCATTTTTTAATCATAGCAAAGAGCAATTTTCAAATTTAAATATTTCCCAAGTTTTCCATGACTGGGATCAGAGTTGCTATAAATGTCGGTTTCTCATTGGTATTCCTACTTTACATATATATATATATATATATATATATATATATATATATATATATATATATATATATATATATATATATATATATATATATATATATATATATATATATATACATATATATATAGGTACTGTATTGCCTGGATACAGTACTTTCTAAATTAGCTATACAAAAAAGAAAAATATATTAGATAAATAAATAACACGTGGCCTACACGCAATAACCTCCGTGTCGAATTTTTTTTTACGGGACACTCATCTGCTTTGTGTTGATTTGGGCTATCTGAACGCGTGCACTTCCTGGATCTGGACTGTCCCATAGGGTATGGGACGCCGCTCAAAGCCGTCCATCCTACCGCCTCGTGTGTCAGTTAGTATTTCTCATAAACTCGCATTACGCGCACAATCCGGTCCTCCGCGTGAACAGGCGCGGTGAGCGTCGAGGCTCGAGCTCATTCTAACAGGTGGTGAGCGATTTCAGGTGGAGCAGCAGTTCATTCACTGAGCCGAGCGGCGCGCGAGCTTCAACGGACGCTGAGAGGACCACTTGCTCCTCATTACAAGCAATCCCTGGACTCCTGCGTGTATTAACATAGCCTAATCGTCGTATTTAGGTTATTTGGGCTAAGGGCAGTTTGTTTTAATTAGCCTCAGCTTACAGGTGGGCGAAAGCCGTTTGTAGGACGGCCCCTCTTTCAGTTCCTCAACAGGAGACGTGGGACTGTCATTTGTTTGCCATCCTGTGGGACAGAAGAAACGGTTCTGTTAACAGGTGCGGGGGTAGACAAACACACCGTGATTTGAAGAGTATTCTCATTTGTATTCGCGGTAAATTAGGAGCTATATCTATATTTAACATTTTTACGAAGCCTCTCTCGTTCCGCAGGAGGACCGACAAAGCCATGTCAACCAAAAAACGGATGGATTTAACGAGAAGGAGCCGAAGCCCCGCGGTGTCCGAGGCGGAGATGTTTGGGGATTTTCAGGAGTGGTGCCTTCGCACTTACGGAGACTCCGGCAAAACAAAGACCGTCACCCGGCGAAAATACAACAAAATTCTGCAGACCCTCTTACAGAGCGACGACTCGGAGGTCGTCTATATCGAGAGCAACCACATAAACGCCAAATTTAAGTTCTGGGTGAAATCCAAAGGTTTCCAGGTGGGCAACACTGACGGCGAGCCGAGCGAGAACGAGAACGGGGCAGCGAACAGACCCGTCCTGTACGTCCCCATCAAGGCAACGGTTAGTGCTCTTTTTCCCGTCTTCTCATCAAACGCGTAATAGTGCGCGACATTTGCCTATGCAAATCCTGCGCCAGACGCACAATGGCGCACATGTTTACCGGTGAATCTTGTTCACGGTTGGATATCTGTAGGGGAGTCCATATCACTCTCGGGTCTCCGGTAACCACTTGTTCCTGTGTCACTCCGCCCGGTATCCACGGGAACGGTGGCAGCTCTGCCACCCGATTGTCCGGAAGCTGTTATCACTATCAGTCTCTAACAATCAATACCAATTTACCCTTCAGAATATTCATGAAATTTAGAGCTAACGAATCCAACATGTATTGTGAAATAATATGCATTAAGATGGTCTACTAGTTTATACAGGCGATAACTTGAACATATTAGACTTTGAGATTTTCATTTTAAACGTTTTTTAATTTCTGTTTGAATTTTTTGGGGGGCTGTCCATAGTTTGCAAAACAAAACAGCTGGGTTTTTGTTTATTTATTTTAAATGATGGTGTAAATGGTTTGTTATATTATATATATTTTTAAATATTATATCAACACATTATTATTATTATTATTAGTAGGCGTAGTGGTAGTAGTAGTGAAATATATTGTTTTGAAAAGTCAGTGTAGTGTAACCATTATGGAAGACATTTTGTTGTCATGTGACAAGAAAACCAGACAACAGAGAGGTTTTGATCTTAATGAGTGTTAAAAAGCTTTTACAAAATATAACATATTTTAACTTTTTATGTAAAGTCACATTTTGTTCTGGTCAAGTAGTCCTGAGAAAACCTCTTGATATTTTTTGCTTCATTATGCAGCACTTTGTTACCTTGACCCTTTGAGTAGTGTATTCATTGAGTAAACTCAAGTGTATTCAAAGTGCATGGAAAGTGTTTTAGTACATTTCCTTGATGGTTACAGTACTTGACATTTTTTAAAATAGTAGATCAAACTATTGGTAGAAATCCTTATAAATGTTTTTCAAAAATGTAGGAAGCAAACTTGAATACATTTCTATGAATGTAAATTCCTTTTCATCACCATTATTATTGACCTACCCGTTTGCGTCTGTTTAGGGTTAGTTAGACCAACACACTCATGAGAATTGGTGGGCATTCATATGAATCCATACAATCTCATCAGGTTTTATGGTGGACCTTCATGCTTATTTTTTTTTTTCAAATCGTATGGATTCATAAAAATAGTTTTGTTTTCTCATGGTAACGGTTTGGATCAGTTTTGAAACAGCAACCTTTTGAAAGCCCATTTCAATAAGTGGTCTCTATTCGTGCACCTTTTTTGCATTTTACCATTAGGAAAAGCATTTAGTCGCACAAAATGAAAACATGCAGATTTGTTTTACAGCGTTTATGTGTTTATTGAGACCTGTTTTAGAGAGACGATGCATGTTTTGCGTTATCTTTTTCAAATGATTAATCTTCATAATGTCTTTTTCTGAGCTGAAGAGTTCAGGTTTCTAAGCCGTTGACTTTTTTATAAAATAATTGACTAAACCTAAACACACCTGCCGATTTAGTTCACCTGTGTAGCTTAGTGAAACAATATGGCAGTGTGTGGTATTGTTGGTGAGAAAGCTAGTTAGAAATGTGTGATTTGTGCGAGAGGAATAGGGAGAGATAGAGAGGCAGAGACGAGGTGAGCGGGTCAGCTCTCAACAGAACAAATGGAATAATCAGGAGCCCAGATGAAGATTCATCTTATGAACATTTCACTGATAAAGGAAAGGAAACTGGTATGATGGAAAAGTTAAGATGGATGCTCCCTCCGCGCTCTGTGTACCCTCATAATGAAGAGGCTGCCCCAGATTTGTCCTATTCAAATACTATTTTAGCTCGCACTCTTTGCTTTGGGTATGTGTGTGTTCTGCTTTCTTTATGAGACATTCCGCCCATTCAATTCACCCAGGGGGGTTAATTGACGTGAATAGGAGTTACTGAGAGAAAGTGATTCCCTCACCATTCGATTAGCAGTGCAGAGACTGCGTGCCGATATGCACAAGTAACACAAGATCCTGATCGCAGATCCAGACACTCTGACCTGTTGGTGAGCTCAGCTTAAAGCAAAGCTGTGAGGTCGACTCACACTCAAGAGAATCAGATCAGAAGTGAGAAATGGAGAATCTTTATACCTGCAGTACAAATTTTGATTATAAGGGGCCATTTACACAGCACCGTTTTAAACAGAATATTTAGTCGATTTTGCGGATCGTTTTGACAATTCGTCAAAAATGCAAAGGAAAAGTGTTTCCATTTTTATTACATCGTTGCCGTGTAACGCTCAAAATAATTAATTGGGTTGAGTAGAGCCAACTCAAATTAAACAAATTAGTTCAATCATATTAACTTTTATGAGTATTTAGAACGGTCTTTTTCTTTTGAGTTCTCAAACCTGACACATTTTAAGTAATCTGAATTGTTTCATTGTTTTGAGCTTAATGAGCTTGTTTCTTTTAATTTAGACTAACTTAAATTCAATCAAAAGTGGGCTGGGATTTCTATTTCCCAGCATGTTTTGCCATGACACTCAAAAGGGACCGCAAATGCCAAAATTAAGTGTTATAATATGTTTTTTGTTCAAGATTAATATTAAGTGGGAGATTTAGTAGTGTTTAATGTTTTGTTATGCTAGTTTAGAAGAGTTTCTGTTATGTTTTTTTTTTTTATAGGGTTATCATCACGGTGACGAGTGGAGCCTGAGCTTAGTTTGAGAACAGATACATGTTAAATGTATTATATTGCTGTCCTCATTCAGCAAGTGCTATGCTAATGCTAACTAAGCATTGAGTAACCAATTAGTAAGGTGGCATTTATTGAATTAGCTAGTTAAAGGAACTGTATGTAAGAAATGTATTTCAATTAATCATAAAATGGCCCTGATTTGTCACTAGACATTAAGAAATCATGTTAATTTCAAATACTTATATCACTGACAACAGTTGTCAGGCCAAGATATTGTCATTTTAAAAGTGAAGTTGCAGCCCTCAACTGATGTTGATGTTGACATGTTGTGTCATGCCTGAAGCGCCACCCTCCACCTATCTACCAATCACGAAGTCAGTAGTGTTTCTGCATTCGGGTTGCCAGCTCTGCTCTAGTTACCACAGCTGCAGCTACAAACTTTTTGGATAAACAATGTCTAACTTTACGAAACCTAAACGGCCTCGTTATGAATCAGAAAAACGTCGTGACAGTGTCCGAGATAAAACAAGGATTTGTATAAGAGATGCCTTTGAAAGATGGAGACGGCTGAAAACGGAGAATAATTTGAAGACTGATGCCAACGTTGCTAATTTTCTCCTGGACAGGTAAGGTTCATCTATGTTTGGCTAACTTGTACTTAATGTAAATGGACATTTCAAATATTCATGACAGTCGAACAAAGTTATGCATGTTCGTGCAAAGTAACGTTAGGTTAGCGCAGATGGAGGAGGTGGGTCATTGAATTGAAAAGGTAACGTTAAGGAATTGTTTGGTAAATAAAAACGGCGAGTCGTCATTGCTAACATTAGTAATGCATTATCAGAGCCCGTTTCTCTGTCATTATGCTGGGACGCTGAGGAAAACAACATTAGCACGCCTATATATGGCAATGTGAAAACGTATTTGAGACATAGCCTAACGTTACCTCAGTAAAAATTATTCCTCATTCGTTCTTCGCATATATAGTGGACAAAACATGCTGCAAGTGGACCTGTATGACCATTGCTAATGTTATTTAGCTTTGCTGTAATTTTACTATAGTATTTTTTCATGTGGGAATGTACTGTCACATACGAGCGTTCATATTTACGATTATATTTGGCTAATCGCCATTAGTAAATTTTTGCGATTCATAATTACTTCACAAAACATCGCTCTTGAAGCATAAACATAATTAACAGAAAGAAAAAAAACTTACTGTGTACGACACGTCACTTGCCATTGAAAGCTTCTTGTAGCAGCCTACGTTCCTGCTGGATCCTGCAGCCTAGCTGGCAACCTCGAGTCAGGGGAGGGGGAGAGGGGATACACCGCTCTACAGTAATTTGAAAGTGATTGCAGTACCAGTTTTGGCCACAGTCCTACATACAGCTCCTTTAAGGCCAGTCAAGTTTCCACTACTTAAAAATTTGAGATTACATATTTTTAAGTTAAATGTATGAAGTTCAGAGCAATTAAATGTATGAGTACAAAATAAAAATCTGCAAATTCTGCTTACTTTAAATTTCTTAACATAAACATTTTGAGACAGCTGACTGCCTTTGAAGTGAAGATAATGGGTAGACGTTCCGTCTAGGTGCTAATTCTGGGTTTATTACCAGGTTCACTCAGGTGTGTCGGCCAGAACACCACTTAAGGCCAAATCTCCAGAGTATGAAATGAAGAGAGGAGAGATAGTTCTTTTTATTCTGTTTATTCCTTCTTCTTTCTTGTATAAGTGAGTTTAAAGGTGAGTATAATTTCGAGTGTGGTTTTTCTTTCATTCACGCACACTCTGAGGAAAATGTCACTCACAATAATCCAACCGACCGATGATCTCTATCATACTGAATACTAACTGCGTGACAACCGACTGATCATCTCTATCGTACTGCATACTAACTGCGTAACGTCAGATATAGTATACAAACCAGCGCGCGCTTTCGCTACCCTATTACACGCACTGAATAAACGGGAGTGAAAGTGAAACATAAAGCACATTATGGTCAACTGTACTAAATAATAGCAACACTAACATAACTTTGGGGCCTTTTCTACAGCCGCCCCCAAATGTATGTAATACATTTGCTCGTCACTAAAGGCAACAAAGTTCTATGGCTGGGGTGTAGTGGCAGGTGTGGAACCGTCTCCATCTTCTCCAGAAGGAAGTGCAGGGAGGACAACTAGCCTGGCAACTGGCCGGGTGTAGGTTCTCTCCTTCACCTTTACATCAGCGGACCTGATGTGCCCGTCAGAGCTGGGATGAGTCTTGACTACTTTCCCAATGGGCCAGAGGGACCTCGGAAGATGCGGATCAGCGATCATCACTACACAGTCCCTTGCAATATCAGCTGGTGTAGCCTGCCACTTCTGGCGAGCTTGTAGACTCGGCACATAGAGTCGGATGAAACGGGCCCAGAAGTGATCAGCCAAAATTTGGGAGTGTCTCCAACGGCGGCGACAGATGAGCTCACTTTCGGGGTAGACTACCTGAGGTAGCGATCCATCAGGCCGCCCCATGAGAAGAACACTAGGAGTCACTGGATCTGGGTCGCTGGCATCTGAAGACACATAACCCAAGGGTTTACTGTTAAGGATCCCTTCCACCTCAATAAGTACGGTCCGCAGCACTTCTTCTGGAACAGGCTGAGCACCAACTGTGGCATAGAGTGCGCTCTTAACTGAGCGTATCTCCCTCTCCCACACTCCTCCGAAATGGGGAGCTGCTGGTGGGTTAAAGCGGAAGAAGATCTTCTGTGGTGCAAGGAGATGTTGTAGTTCTTTAGACATTTCAACGAAAGCTTCACGGAGTTCTCGCTCCCCTCCCTTGAAATTTGTCCCCTGATCGGAGAACAGCTCTGCAGGCGTTCCTCTACGGGCAATAAACCGACGAAGGGACATCAGGAAAGCATCCGTATCAATAGAGGTCAGGAGGTCCAAGTGCACCGCCCTAGTTGTGAGGCACTTGAAAATGATCCCCCATCTCTTCTCCCGGCGCCGGCCCACCTTGATCTCAAATGGCCCAAAGCAGTCCATCCCCGTAGAATAGAAGGCAGGCTTGAAAAGGCGCAGACGGGCTGATGGCAAGTCTGCCATCTTCGGCACTGCAGGTTTCGCCCTCCATCGTCGACAGTCAGCGCAGCTATACTGATAGCGCCGAATAGCCTCACGCCCTCGCAGGATCCAGAAGGAGCGTCGAAGCTCGGCGAACACCCGCTCTGGTCCTGGGTGGCGGAGGCGGTTATCAAAGTCTTGAATCAAGAGCGTAGTTACTCGATGACCTGGATCCAAGATGACTGGATGAAGAGTGGTCAGTTCTAGGCCTTCTGCTCGACGGAGTCGTCCTCCAACACGTATAAGCTCTCCCTTTTCATCCAGCTCTGGAGACAGCGTGCGAAGTCGACTGTAGCTGGGGACAGGTTTCCCAGCTTTCAGGAGGCTGTACTCCTGCTGAAAACTATCCCTCTGAGCCCTCTGAAGTATTAACTGTTCAGCCTGTCGGTAGTCTTTAGCTGTGGGCTTATCATGAGAGTTGGCCGCCCCATACAGCTCCTGCACTGTCCCTTCCAACAACTCCTTCCACGAGCCGTATTGGCCCAGGTCTGAAGTTGACTGGCTTGATGCAACAGCGGCGACCCCACAGAAGATAGACTTGCGCAGCTCTGAGGTATCTTCTGCTTGGTCAACAGTGGGGTCCTCTGGCCATGAGTCTGGACTGGTCAGGAGGAAGGCTGGTCCCAAGCTCCATCTATTTGGCTGAATAAGCTCTCGCAGCTTCTTACCTCGTGTTACGTCATCCGCAGGGTTTCTTGCGGTATCAACATATCTCCAGGCATGCCCGTCAGTCAGCTCCTGTATCTCGGCCACGCGGGTGCCCACAAAGACCTTGAACCGGCAGGATTCAGACCTCAGCCATGTCAGCACCGTTGTGGAATCTGACCAAAGAGTTGTCCGATCAATGTGGATGGTAAGCTCCCTCTTCAGCACCTGTGAGAGCTGTGCACCAGTAAGGGCAGCACAGAGTTCTAATCGGGGCATAGAGTGAAATCGCTTAGGAGCGATTCTGGAACGGGCCATCAGGAATGACAGATACACTTCACCATGTCGGTCAGTGGTCCGGAGGTACGCCACTGAACCATACGCCTCTTCTGAGGCGTCGCAAAATACATGCACCTCTCTCTGAAGACTGGAAATGTCTACAGACTTTGGCAAGTACGGTCGGGGCAGGGTGACTTGAGGTAAGACTTGCAGTTCCTCTTCCCAGTCTTTCCATCGCTGCAGAAGCTCCTGTGGCAGTAGTGGATCATCCCATCCCCTGTGTTTGTCCCAAAGATGTCGGACGATTATCTTAGCCCTGGTGGTGTAGGGTAGGATGAAGCCCAATGGATCGTACTGACTCGACAGCACCTTGTAGATATTACGCATTGTGGGGACACCGTACTCCACATGACGATGCTTGTAACCAAGAACATCAGTCTGGAAGAGCCAGCTTAGCCCTAGAGTAGATTCTGGAGTATCGATCTGGTTCTGAGCCAGCCACAGCTCAACACTAGCAGAGCAACTCTCTTCTGGTAGGTGACTTATTACACCTGGTTCATTGCTGGCCCACTGGCGTAGATCGAAGCCTGCAGACGCAAGAAGGGCTCGTAGTTTGTCGACTAGATGCCTCGCCTCAGCAATCGTGGGAACACTCTGGAGGCAGTTATCTACATAAAAACATTTCTGAACTGATATCCTCACATCTTCATCTGGCTGGCTGTTATCAGAGACATGGCGCTGTAAGGCGAATGTGGCACAGCAGGGGCTACATGTTGTACCAAACGGTAGCACCTGCCACTCGTACACTGCAGGAGGTCCTTCTTGACTGATGTCGCGCCAAAGAAATCTGAGCAGAGCACGATCCTTTGGGAGGAGGCGAACTTGGTGGAACATGCCTCTAATGTCTCCGCTAACTGCAACTGCATGCTCTCGGAATCTTAGCAGAACTCCCAGTAGTGATGCTCCTAAGGTCGGCCCAGGCAGTAGATGGTCGTTGAGGTTCTGCCCTCGATACTGATAGGAGCAGTTGAATACCAGCCTATTCTTGCCATTATGGCTCACCATATGGTGAGGGATATACCATTCCTCGCAACCTTCCTTGTCTGAAACTTTCGGTCCACACTTGATGACAGAGCCAGCCTTTATTAGTTTCTCCATCTCAACTCTATAGGCTTCTGCTCGTGCAGGATCTCTGGCAAGTCGCCTCTCTACACTTCGTAAACAGGGCATGACAGCTTCTTTGGTAGCCTGAAAGAGCGGCATGTCTTTCCGGCGGAGCAGTGGGGTTGCGTAACGGAGAATGCCATCAACCTCTACCCTGATGGTTTTGGTCTCCAGGATGCTGATGGCCTCTTGGTCCTGCCTTGAACGAGTAACTAGTTTCTCGCTTCTGAATGGAACAATGTCGACCTGCCATAATCTCTCAACTTGTTTCATAAGCTCGCTCACCTGGGGTGTTACCGTTGTGAATAGACACTGCTGGGATTGGGCATGGTGACGGACTACACTCGCTGGGCCCTGCAGAGTCCAGCCCAGCCTTGTGCGGATGGCAGCAGGCCCACCTGGCGGTCCCAATCTGACAGGTTCAATGGGAGTGATGAGATGGGGATGGTCACTCCCAATGAGAAGCAGGGGTTTGACCTTTATAAAAGTCCGTATGGGAAGGCCAGTGAGGTGCTTATAGGTGTTCCGGAGTTGCTCCATGGGGTAAGTATGGGCAGCTAGTCCAATACGATCACTAGTGAATGCACCTGTAATCTTAAACTTGTTCTTCGGCTTTAAGGGTGAAGAAATAAAGAACGACACTGATAAACCACGGAGGGTCTGCACTTCCTCTCTAATTGTGCGTAGTGGTAGGTCCTCTTGAATCCCCTGAACACCTAGCTTCTCTGCAGCATCTGACAACAGCATAGTTCTCTCTGAGCCGTCATCAAGTATGGCATAGGTGTTGATTGATTGGTCACCATGGTGGATGCGGACTTTGACAACTTTCAGAAGGACCCGACTGCCTTCAGTGGGTCTGTCTAAGTACAGAACCTCGGTTGTGCCCCTGGTGCCTTGGCTTTCCACTGCTGGTGTTGATGCTGCTTCTTCGGATGACCTCATATTCACCTCATGCAGAACCTGAAGATGTTTCCTTTGGCAGAGGCTGCATGTCTTTTTTAAGTTGCACTGGGCCGCCTGGTGTGGCCGTGCACATCGCCAACACCTCTTGTTACTTTTTATCCATTCAGTCAGCTGATCCTTTGTTAGCCTGGATACCTCTGTGCACTGGCTAAGGTAGTGTTTTTCATTATTGCAGAATGGACAATATGGCTTGCTCTTGTTCCCTTTAAAAGAGCTACTTGGAACTGGAGCCTCAGATTTCTTAACAGTGTCCTTTGCCCCATGGAGAACAGTAGTAGGTTGCTTACCCTTCCTACCCTCGTATCTGGACACCGGCTTCTCCCAAGCTCCTCTCACAGCTAACTGTCCTTCAGAGTCCTGGCACCAAGACTCGTATTTCAACCAATCTGAAAGATTATTTAAGGTGTGGGTTTGTGTACCCTGATGGTACATGCAGCGGCGAAACTCTGCTCTCTGCTCAGGCGGCAGCTTGCTCAGCAGACGAGCAACATGTGAGCCACATTGTAGTTCCACTTCACCCTCGTGGCCTAGTGTCTTCAGCATCCCCACCAGTGATTGTATCCGGAGTGCAAACTTCTCAAATGCAGCAAAGTCTCCCCGCTTTATGTCCGGTGAGTCCATCACAGCAGCAATACGCCTCAGAGCTATCTGATGTGGCCGGCCGAACTTGTCATTGAGGGCAACCATTGTGTCTGAGAAGGGTGTTGGGGAGTTAAGGTAAGCATCTGCTATTAACCTGGCTTCTTCTAGTTGCAGGTGATCGACCAACACTTGATACTTAAACAGCTCCGATGCATCATGTGGTAGGAGGTTTTCCAATGAGATCTTGAGCCGCGCAAACTCACTTGGGTCCCGACTTGAGAAGTTGCGGATTGTTGGGTGTGGCCCACGGTAACTTGACTCTGGGATACTGTAGTTACGACCCTGAGGTGAGCTAAAAGGCGGGGCCTGTAACCATGCCATGCCTGGATGTCGCTGTTTGGGCGCTAGGTTGCAGCCAAGCTCACTCTGTTCACCACCATAAGCAGTAGGGTACTTGGGCTCCGCTGGAGGTAATCCGTGTGGCTGCGGCAGAAACTGAACAGGCTTGAACCAGGGAGGTGGATGATGGGCAGTGTCATCCCAAGGCCTGGCGGTGGGAAGGGCCCCACGTGCGGAGTGATTAACTTGTGGCTGGCCCACAAACATATCAGGAGCTGGGGCTGGCAGTGCTTTTTCCCTAATTCTTGGAACCTCATCCATCCTACTAACAAGCGAATGTGCTATAGGTTGGTCACTAGGGAGAGGCTCGTCCATGTCTGGGTCTGGCCATGGTGGTGGTGCAGGCCAATCATCCTCTTCCTCAGCTTTAGATTCGCATTCAACAGGTGGCCGTGGCGACATCACCGTTAACTCTGGCTTTCTGGTATGAATAGAGGTTGGACTCTGCATGTTGCGGACAGCATCTACTAACTGTTTCATGTCTGCTCGTAATGCTCTAAGTTCGACTAAGTCTGATGCCATGTGCTGCTGTGTCTGCTGCAGAAGGTGTCTTTCATGACGAATGTCATCTAACTCCGCTCGGCTCTCCTCCTGTGAATGCATGGGGTGCAGCGCTGGAGGCAGGGGAGTAGCGTAATCTTGTAGCTGTTCCCTAAACTCTCTCTCTGAAACCCGCTGGGGGGCTAGCTGATTCCTCTGGCTGTGCTGTTGGTTCTCCGCCCTATAGCTCAGGTCCATCTCCTGAAGAATAGCATCCCGCCTCTGCAGGCGAAGGGAAGAGTCATAAGGGGAGGTGAGGGGTGTCATCCTGGCATTTCCCTCCTGGTGAGTACTCTCTAATTCCTCTCTGTACCTCTCTCCGATGTAGCCCCTACGATCAACCTCATAATCTGCATAGCGCACAGGTGGGCGAATGTGCCGTTTGGGACGTGCACCACAAACATCATACTCTGGATGTAATTCCATCTCTGACGTGAACCCAGTAATCCGGCTCGAAGGACCATCAATGAAGTGAAGATAATGGGTAGACGTTCCGTCTAGGTGCTAATTCTGGGTTTATTACCAGGTTCACTCAGGTGTGTCGGCCAGAACACCACTTAAGGCCAAATCTCCAGAGTATGAAATGAAGAGAGGAGAGATAGTTCTTTTTATTCTGTTTATTCCTTCTTCTTTCTTGTATAAGTGAGTTTAAAGGTGAGTATAATTTCGAGTGTGGTTTTTCTTTCATTCACGCACACTCTGAGGAAAATGTCACTCACAATAATCCAACCGACCGATGATCTCTATCATACTGAATACTAACTGCGTGACAACCGACTGATCATCTCTATCGTACTGCATACTAACTGCGTAACGTCAGATATAGTATACAAACCAGCGCGCGCTTTCGCTACCCTATTACACGCACTGAATAAACGGGAGTGAAAGTGAAACATAAAGCACATTATGGTCAACTGTACTAAATAATAGCAACACTAACATAACTTTGGGGCCTTTTCTACAGCCTTAATGTTTTTGAGTTTTGTACCCTAAATGGAACTTGTGGTCACCTGGTGACCTGATTCTCTAAAGGAGTAATTTACCCAATTTATTATTTAATTACCTTCATGTTGTTCCAGACCATATGCTGTTATTTTTTTTTCCGTTGAAACACGAACTTAGACGTGTCTAAAGAAATGCTATGCAGCTATTTTCCATACAACAACGGTTTGCAGTTAGCCTCGTCCCATCAGACTCTTGTACATTTCATTGACAAGCGTTAACTTCCTTGAAGGCGGGTACTCTGTTGAAGTTAAAAACTATTGGATCTGCCCTGAGCCGCTCTGGATCTGCCATAACCAATCGCTAACGTTTGGTCGTGACGTATGTCATCTGAAACTAGAGCACGACGTCAACGCCATCGTTCTCAGCCACTCCCTCTGTTTGCTGATTGGACCGGTTAAAATTGGACCTGATTAAACCAGAGAATATACCGCAATCCCAGACGGAGCACTGAAGGAAAATGAAAATTGAGCGAAAGTATGTAGGAGGGTGGATCCAGGCTAGTTTGCAGTGACCAGGACCAAAAAAAGTAGTATTCTAAAGCCTTATGGCCTAAAGCATTTTTCATTTGAGTTCTGTACATAAATAGTTTTATTACTATTATTTATAGCTAGGCAACTAGCTATAAAAGTTGAAGTACTAAAATGACTAAAACTGAAACTGACATAAATTAAATATAAATAGCAATATTAAAAAAACAAAAAAAAATAAAAATGTCAAAAGCACATTACAAAATGACAAAATTAAAGCTGATAATATAAAAGAGGAGCTCCTCCAAAAAAGTTCTACTTTTGAGTTAATAGAAAAAAGCAACAGCAAAGGGTTTAAAGCAACAGTAGGGTGAGTAAATAATGATACAATTAAAAATTTTGTATGAACTATTCTTTTTTTGTTTGCATTAGTGTATCAAAAATGTCCTTTTACACAGATTTTAAGGGAAAACAAGTGGTGTGCTTTTGTGTAGTAGTTATTTGATGGATTGATCAGCAGCTCGGTATGAAGACAATCATCAGTCTGTCGTTATGACTGACAAACTGTCTTCTCTTACGCATCACTTACAGTATTACTCATCAAAACAATCAGCTTAAAATAGTGTGAATATAGCAGACATCATCCACACATAAAAATGGGTTCTCATCTGACTCACCTTAAATGACCTGTGTTAAGTGAGAATGACGGGATGAAATTGCTTAAAGGGATGAAGGCATGAGAGGAAAAGAATGAAAGCTAGAAGGAATTGTTCTCATATCAGCGCAAGACAGAAAAATGACAACAGCCAAGGATTTTTTTTTTTGCGAAAAAAAGGTTGTGCTTCAAAAATGGTTACCAATATAGATGGAAATGCCATTTATCGAGAACATTTCTCAAGTGTTGACTTTTTGCGTTTAACGAGATGGAGCAAGAGAAAGCAGAGGGGATTTCAGGAGAGGGAGAAAGAAGAAATGATGTTGAGAGAGGGAGAAAGAGGTGGCTGGAGGAAACAGTCACACAGCCATCACATGCAGTTGACACCAGCGTCTGTAGACACTATTAATAGCCCCTAACGTTCCTCTCTTTCCTCCCTTTCTCTCTCTCTCTCCAAACACACTAAGCAACTGTTGCAGAAGAACGCTGTTCTCTCTTTTGCTTATTTTGTCCTAAAGCTTATGTGCTTTTGTGGGGTGGGTTAGGAAAGGATACTGAGAATCTCAAGACATTGGCAACATAAAAACATCCAATACAATGTCCCCAAAAAGTATTTGGACTTGCATGCTTAAAAATGTTTGAATGTCTGTACTGAAAGAATTTGGAGGCAACTTCTGATTTGAGTTGGGTGTTAAAGTGCCCCTATTATGCTATTTTAAAGGCTCCTAATTTTGTTTTGGAGGTCTCCAACAAGTTTACATTCATCAAAGGTCAAAAACTGTTTAATTTTCTCATAATATACATTGCACATCATCATATTTTTCAAACGACTCGATGGATGAATCAGTCTCTCTAAATCCCTCCTTTCCGCAAGCATACTCTGCTCTGATTGGCCAGATGGTCAAGTCTGTTACGATTGGTCTACCACGTACAGCGTGTGTTTTGGAATATAAACGGCCATAACTGAACTTCAGCTCCGTCCAGAGGCTTCCTTGAGCAGGACGTTTCTCAGTGATACGGTACTCAGTTTGAGGAACATTGAGATGTTGCAACTGTAATTCCTCACCATCAGCATTAACAAGTGTACGTACATCAACAAACCCATGTGTGTATTTCTAATTTATTGCGGTGCACATGCAGGAACTGTATCAATAGCGGTGCATATGTTAGCCGAGCACTAACGTGAATGACTGATGTAACATAAACGTTTGTAAAACAAATCTTGCTCAATCCTTCATCATTACTCAAAGTAGTAAGAACGACAGGCAATCTGCATTTATAGACACAGTTTTAGGTAATATTGGCCCACAGCTGATTAGCATTAACTATTTCACTAAGACAGTAATATCTTGAGTTAACCGGTTAGCCAGAGACCTACACAATATAAAACACAAAACTACGTATTTTGAACACCCGGTAGAAAATATACACATCAATAAATATTCATACTTACAGGTTGTAATTCTGAGGGGCAAGCTGGTCCAAATAAAGTGAGTACTGACCCATCTTTCAAGAGCAAGCGTTTTTGCGAATCCTGCTTTGAACTCCGAGATTTGAGAAACAGACGTCAGTAAAATGACGTTTGAGGGCTGGTCAAGTTGTTCACGGACGGACAACGTACAACATAGGCGGGCATTATGCAAATGTATTTTCTGGTGACGTAGAACTGTAATGCAGTGGGATTCAAAATACGAATGACTCGTATCGGCAGGTCAGAGTCAAATCTTTCTTTTGGGGGACAATAACTTTATTTATTGTGCACTTTCGACTTTGCAGAACGTTTACATTTATAAACCGCTATATTAAAAACTGCATGAAAGGGAATATTCGAAAAACCATAATTGGGACACTTTTTCCATAGGCAGATTCCCCTATTCAATTTGATTCCGATTCACAAGCTCTTGAATTTTATCAAACAGACCACAAACGCTAACTCAAATATGTGTAAAATATGGCTTTCTCTGTCCTTCGCTGTATGTGTGTGCGTGTGTAGTCTAGCCTCTGCTCTGCCTAAGGGAGCATCTCAACTGGGACGGCCTGTTTTATCAGTCCATTCATCTCAGTGCCCTAAAGGAGCCCCAAACGCTGAGCTAAATTATTCTGTATTACTAAAAGACCCTCCCTCAGCACACACTGGGTGGGAATGTTTGATGGTTGTTTGTGTATGTGGTCGGCCATGTGCAGGTGTAGAAAAGAGAATGTGGTTGTGAGCGTTGACATCATAATGGGCCGTACCCCAGCAGATGGAGTGGGAGGTGTTTTAGCTGTGTTTGTCTGAACAGTCAGTGAGCTGTGACATGTTTACCACCATTTCCAATTAGGGATGGGCATTTTGGTCATTTTGTGCCATGAGCGTCTCAAGAACCCTATATTCTGTTCTGTTCAGTTACACTCTGTCTAACTTCATAATTTGAAATATTTTTTATATTTTTTGAAAATATTTTAATGGCAGTTTTCTCTTTAAACAGAGTTTTAAAAGTCGCAAATTGCTGCGTAATAATTATATATTTATTTATTTATTATTTATTAAAAATAATTCAATATATTTAATCGCACTGACGATTTCCTCTATTTTTACATCTAAATTTCTTTCAATCATCTAACATTTAAATAATTATAAATAATAATAATAATAATAATAAATAATTATAATTTAATTAATTGAATCACTGTTAATGTTATTTTAGTACTATTTATATAGCATTAAAATATTTCTCAATATTCGTATTATTAATATTCTTAGTTTTAATTTTAGTTTTAGAGATTGAACTACATCAACTCAAACTTATTTATTTACATTTTGTAATTTTATTTTAAGTTTAAGTTTTTCCTCTAATATTTCAGTTATTTTATTTCAATTACCGAAAACAATTTATAATACTTTTAGTTTACAAAATAATAACACTGATCACTGTTGAATGTATTCTTTAGCAAATCTCAAAATTATTATACATTTTATTTATATTGTGTTTATTATATTATATTATAATTGTATATTTTTGTGATGCTTAAATTCACTTGTAGCATTTAAAATTATTTATTTTAGTTTTTAGTGTGTTATTTTGAATTTATTTAGACACAATAGTTTAATTTTATTAGCTGCCATTTATCAGTTATCAACCATAATAATGATCTGCTTATCATATTGTCCAGAATTTCAAAACTAAAGAAATGGAATGCTGGACACTTTCACACAATTACATCCAGATCAACTAATTGATCTGCTAATTTGACAAAGTTTAGTTTCTTTGTCAAAAGAAAGCAAACTTCATCTTTCTTTTTCTATGCACCTTTTCCCCTTTGATGTGGACACTAAAGATGAGCAACCTCACAACACCCCCAACCCCCCAGTCACTGTTACCCGGGGCTCAAATATCTCTTACACATACACACACAAAAAGCAGGTGTAGGGGAGCAGCTGGTAAGATTAGTGTCTGCATGTGTAATGGTTGGCTTAGATGTTGTATGAGGACAATGATCTGAGTGGTTAATCATTTCAGAGCAAGTAAAGAGCAAGAATTTGTCACATTCACTGGCTGCTCAAGGACTCTCGGTTTATTCGGCTTCAAAACGATGAGAGAACCAGAGAAGACATCTCCTCTCCTCTTTCACTCGGATTACCACTGCCGCACACACGCGGTGGTCCTGACCCCCCTCTGCTAGTTGAGCAGCTGTAGATGTAGCTCCAGCGGTAATTGTGGTAGTGAGTGTTCAGGCTAACAAGAGCAGAGGAAGAGGGAGGGAAGGAGGGGGATGAGAGGACAGGGCAGAAGCTGATAAAAACATGCATTGGAACAGAGTATTTCTCTGCTGGAGAATGGGCCATACTGGTGTTTACAGTGTAGCTAGTGGTCAGTGTGTTCTCTAGTGTACGCACAGTGCACACTATGTCCTCCTCTCCATGGGACTTCATTAAGAGGTCCTACAGGTACAGAATGTCTCACAGTAGAGCAAACTCTGTTTGCTATTAAGAAACTGCCAGTGGTGTTTGCTCACATAAAACTAGCCACTGAGATGTTAGTACATTGGGAGAGCATCGGTATGCTGTTTCTCAGGTGTTTTTCTGGGTGATGCTACATGTGTTTTGGGTCATTTCTTTCTGGCACAGTCAAAAAAAGCCCATCCCCTATCTGTGGCTGTTTACACAACATTACTCAAAACTAGCTGCTAAATGTAGGTGGCGTAGAGTTGCTATGTACTGTAGTTGCTAGGGTGTAATAAGTGTGATTCTATGCTCTTTAAAGCTAGTCTGGGTGGTTGCTAGGGCGTTACTAGGATATTCTGGGTGGTTGCTAAGTGGGTTCTTACTTGCAGAGTCTTAAGAGCCGCTAAGATGATAGGGTGTTGGGAAAGCATTGCTATGCAATTGCTAAGTTGCTAGGCTGTTTTGGGTAATTGCTTGCTGGCACAGTTAAAAGCATCTGTGGCTACGTTTACACCACATGATGTAAAACTAGCTGCTAAATGCTTGGGTGTTGTTGGTGGGATGCAGTGTGTTGCTATGCTTTTTCTAAGGAGTTTTGGGTGGTTTCTAGGTTGTTGCATACTGGCAGTGTCACCATGAAATCAAAATTGAATATTGAAATATTGCAGTGTTTATTATAAACTATTGATCTTTTATAAGAATAACTTCCCCTCCCTCTTGCAGCGATACACCGATCAGGCATAACATCATGACCACCTTCCTAATATTGTGTTGGTCCCCCAAATTTTGCTGCCCAAACAGCCCTGACCTGTCGGGGCTGGACTTGCAGGCAGCCCAATGAAGGTGTGCTGTGGTATCTGGCACCAGGATGTTAGCAGCGGGTCCTTTTAGTCCTGTAAGCTTAGGTAGGTGGTACGTGTCAAAGTAACATCCACATGGATGGCAGGACCCAAGGTTTCCCAGCAGAACATTGCCCAAAGCATCACACTGCCCCCGCCGGCTTGCCTTCTTCTCATATTGCATCAGGGTGCCATGTGTTCCCCAGGTAAGTCACGCAAACGCACCCGGCCATCCACGTGAAAAGAAAACGTGATTTATCTGACCACGCCTCCTTCCTTCCATTGCTCTGTGGTCCAGTTCTGATGCTCACGTGCCCACTGTTGGCGTTTTCGGGGGTGGACAGGGGTCAGCATGGGCACCCTGACTGGTCTGCGGCTATGCAGCCCCATACGCAACAAACTGTGATGCACTGTTTATTCCAGTGTTGTAGTCGAGTCACCAACTGTCGAGTCCGAGTCGAGTCTCGAGTCCCAGTGTTCCGAGTCCAAGTCCGAGTCACCAAAGAAGAGTCCGAGTCGAGTCCAAGTCAAGTCACCATTACCTGAGTTCGAGTCCGAGTCGAGTCCCGTGTTCGAGAATACAGAAAAAATACAGAAAAAAATTTAATATTGTGATCTATTATTACAATTTACAATATTTGGTTTTCAATTTATTATACTTTAAATTATCATTTATTTCTGTGATGCAAAGCAGAACTGTTTCCAACACTCATAATAAATCAGAATATTAGAATGATTTCTGAAGGATCATGTGACACTGAAGACTGGAGTAATGATCCTGAAAATTCTGCTTTGCATCACAGAAATAAATTATAATTTAAAGTATAATAAATTGAAAACCAAATATTTTAAATTGTAATAATATATCACAATATTATTTTTTTTCCCATGTATTTTTGATCAAATAAATCCAGGCTTGATGAGCAGAAGAAATTTCTTTCAAAAACATTACAAATAGTAATGTGTCCAAACTTTTGGCCTGTAGTGTATGTCATGTCGGCAAATATATTTGAAGGATTGTTTATTGCTGCTTCCATAGACACCATTGTGTATTTTAAAAACTATAAATGTATTGTTTTGCTATAAATTATATATATTTAAATATCTGAAATCTAAAATAAACATAAGCGGGATTCTGTCTTTGGCTCAGCGCCAGCCATTGCAGAAAGCACAGTTTGAATCTGGCAGTTATGTCACGTCACTGTACATTCGCTTCACTGTACATAGACATCGTCGACGTCTGATGCCAAATAGGCAGACATTGCCCAACCCTAGCTTCCTCTGTTTATTATCATATATGCATTAGGCAATAATAGTTTTTTTTAAAGCTAATGTTAGCCAATGGAAAGCATTTTACTTACTTTTCTGGGTGCATCCGTGACAGATGTCTGTTAAAGTTTGAAATTATCCCAGTCTTTTCCTCAATTGTGCGATTACACACACAACATTTAGCGCTGCTCTTTTCAGCATTAGATGCAAAATCCGTGTAGGCAAACTTCATGACAAATGTCAACATTTAGCCCGCGAATAATGCACAAGAATGCGGCGTCAAGTGAGTGACGTCAGTCAGTGAGTATGTTGTGAAGCAAGGAGAGCAAGCGGTAGAAGTGTCTGTGAGGGAAAAAATTGATCACGGCCGGTCTTGGGAGCCCGAAACAGGAAAAGTGTAACAACTTATATCAAATTTTGATAACCTATTTAGTCAGAAATAACGTAATTAATTTGATGAATGCTAAAGTGCGATTCTATATATCCTCGAGACTCGAGTCCAAGTACGAGTCATCAGTCCGCGAGTCCAAGTCGAGTCACGAGTCCAGAGAACGGAGTCTCGAGTCGGACTCGAGTCCAGAGAATAAGGACTCGAGTCGGACTCGAGTCCAGAGAATAAGGACTCGAGTCGGACTCGAGTCCGAGTCCAGGACTCGAGTACTCCATCACTGGTTTATTCTGACATTTTCTATCAGAACCAGCATTAACTTCTTGAGCAATTTGAATTACAGTAGCTCATCTGTTTAATTGGACCACACGGACCAGCCTTCATTCCCCACGTGCATCAATGAGCCTTGGCCGCCCATGACCCTGTCGCCGGTTCACCACCGTTCCTTCCTTGGACCACTTTTGATAGAGACTGACCACTGCAGACTGGAAACACCCCACAAGAGCTGCAGTTTTGGAGATGCTCTGACCCAGTCATCTAGCCATCACAATCTGGCCCTTGTCAAGCTCACTCAAATCCTTATGCTTGCCCTTTTTTCCTGCTTCTAACACATCAATTTTGAGGACAAAATGTCCACTTGCTGCCTAATACATCTCTCCCACTAACAGGTGCCATGATGAAGAGATAATCAGTGTTATTCACTTCACCACACTCACCTCATGTATCTCCTCTTATCTGATGATGTGTTTACTGGCGCAAGGGTGGGACAAACTCACATAAGATCAACCAATAGCAAACCACAACCATCCAATCAATTCCTGATGGACAAAATCAAGTCCCGTCCTACATTATTTTCTTGTTTAAGAAGCAGTTTCATTCAGATATGTCACAATAGGGAAGAAAAGACTATCGCAAATTGTTTTAATGCCGACTTTAAAAGCCCATTCCTCCTGCCAAACTGCATTCACACAGCGAAAGAATATGATTGTCATTCCTATTTTAAATAGCAAAAGAAAGCGTTCCGTAACCAAACGGACTCCCTTAAACGTTCAGGACTCGCACCTGAATTTTGCAAAAAGTTTGAGCTATGAACCGGAACCATGAGCGCTCAAACACTAAATTAAGTTTTTAATAATAATTTTAATTATAAAATGTAATAATAAACAAATAACATTGTGTCAAAAGACTTTCCTGTGTTATGGTAGTCAACATCCATGATATGTATCACTGTCACTGTGCTTACAAGCAAAATTCATGGTGATCCTAAAAATAAAAAAAGCATTGTGACCAGCTGGAATACAGAGTGTCTCTGATAGTTAGAAAAGTAAGTATATTTATGTGCACAGTTAAGTGCCAGAGTTTATCAGGGTTAGGGGTTTATTCAGATTACTATCCTCAAGTATGAGCGGTAGCTTTAGCATGTACCACTAATAAACTGATCTCATGACATTGACAGAGGTAGTGTGTGGAATGAGAGATTAGAAGGGTGCACTGCATCATACTCTATCATAGTGGAACTAATTGATTTTAATAAAGTTGGTGTGAAGCTTTTTTTGATATCTGCAAATAGAGTGTCTCGTCCTGAATATTCATGGGCTTTATGTCTAAGGCGCTTCACAAAAAACCACGCCTTTCATTTGGAGGACGGTCTGTAATTTGGTCTCCCCAGGAGGCCAGCCGTATCTCTGGCCATAGATTCAGTTGTGCAGCCATGAGGACAGACATGAGACTGAAAGAGTGATTATTTATGAATTAGAGGAAAGAGGAAGTGTCGTTCCACTACCCTGGAAGTCTAACAGATACACATACACACAGCTGGAGGGAGCTAATGACAGACCAAAATGATTAATTTCATTTATCACCCGTGAACAGAGAAATGAAATAAGTCTAATTTTCCTGTTAACTAGAAGGAGATTAATATTATGTGACAGAATACTGAAACTCCTACTGGAGGTACTGAGTTCTAAAATAACTGATGCCGTGATCGTGTAGAGCACTTTCGTACACTCCCAGTGACCGATCTTCAGTGGACAAGCATTATGGGGTTTTCAGTGCTGATGTTGCAGATATTTAAAGTGTACTTTTTATTTATTTATTTTTGATGTAATTTTCAGTGTAAGTAAGTAAACTACTTACCCTATACTAAACAATGGCAACGAATACTGCACAAGTATGTGAATTG
This sequence comes from Gobio gobio, assembly GCF_949357685.1. Classification (NCBI taxonomy): domain Eukaryota; kingdom Metazoa; phylum Chordata; class Actinopteri; order Cypriniformes; family Gobionidae; genus Gobio; species Gobio gobio. The sequence continues at coordinate 29,256,782 of NC_137117.1, read as the reverse complement.
GGACGCACCTCGTCATTTGACATTGCGAATTACATTGACATGGCTGTTGTGGATTTTGGAAATGACACAAAGAGCAAATATTTCTGTTAGTCACTGGCCAGTGCTGATAATATAAACAGCTCAAATATTGCTGGGTTTTCTGGCTTGGTTTATTATTCACAGCTGCTTCACTGGTGAGAATACAAGAGCTAACAGTATACCAGCAGTCACTCATCTTCATTTCCACCGTCAGCATCTCACTGCGTCTGCACACACACAATAGTAACTGCAGGACAGCCTGTGAGGTGAGTGGCTGCGTATTCTGGTCTCCCTGCATTCCTGCGGTTGCCATGGTGAAGAATCTCGGTGCTCTAGAGCAGGATAAATTAACAATGTTTTAATTGGCTCAGGGCTCAGAGTTACAGTGCGCCTTATCGCTACACTGTCATTTGCCGTGCATTATCATACACTCTGCATATGCACTCACTCAGGTGTGTATGTTTCAGGCCCTTGTGAATCCCAAAGGAGCAGTGTAACCCCAAGTGTGTGCAATCTTATTTTCAACACGGACGCACAGCTCATGCCTTGAGAGCCAATACGGCCGAAACATACGACGCAAGTGCACTTCACCAATAGAATGCACAGCACTCCATTGAGCAAACCAATCACGAGCTTGACCTGAAAAAAAGACGACAGAGGCACAAGGAGAGGATAAAAAGAAGGGATGGAAAAAGGAACAAGGGAAAGAAGAGAAGAAAGCAAGTTGAGGGTATATAGGTGAAAAGTCATATGGGACTGTGAGAGGGCAGATCAAGAGAGAGTACTGTAGGTTTGTTTTGAAAGCTAGTGAGATGCCCCGGTGTCTTCTAAAGGTGCGGTCACATCTACCATTGCTCAGTATAATTTTGCGGGTGAAATTCAGTCATTCCAGTCAGAACGTGCACAATCTGAAGTTTTATGTAAGGGCGAAAAAGTTCCCCTCGTAGACCAACGGAAAGCTGTCATAACAAAAATCATAATTCAATTAAATTCAATTTTAAAGTAAGTAATTTTAAAAGTTCAATATTAAATTTTGTGCAAGGAACGCGTGAAGTGAAACATTTCCCTGTACGGATTTGTAAATCCTTCTGTTTTTTATATTTTTGTTTTTGTTTTAAATGTATGTACCTTTATAACGCTATACTTTGTATTACAATCAATTAAATTTTCCATCAAATTACAAGAAACTAGTTAACACGGCAGTGAGGGTGATTCTAATACAACAACAAAGATATTCTAATATTTTTTTCCTCTTTTGACAGTTGTGAAAACACTATTGTGGTGTTTTTCTTTTGCTATTTGAGCAAATGTGAACACTAAAAATATGTATTCATAACATTCATCGCTATAGAACTATGACAACTTCCGCTTCAGAGAATCCCGGAAATGTGAAAAGGGTCTATAAGCATGACAAACTATGCAGAACACAAATATTATTGGTACTTTTCAATAAAATATAGTATATTCATTATCAACATTTTTTTTCCTACTTAATCCGTGATCTATGGAGTTTGCTACAATGCATTATGGGATTGCTTTTACTGTAATGGATACATGCTGCCTTAGAAAATCGCCAAAGAAAGTATCTTAGGAGGCCACATAATTAAGTTTACTACTTTTTGGAACGGTCTTCATGTCGGGAGCTTGCCAACGATGCCCCAAAATGCTGCATCGGTAAGATGTTCACAAGGTTTTGGAACTAAGCAGATGTGTGTGCGTTCCTTCCCGCTTGCGCTCTTGTTAGTCTTATGAACACACACCGACTCCATCATTTAGCCATCAGTTTGTTTATCTACGCAGCCATTTGCCAAGATTAGCCCATAAACTGTGACCGCCTGTCACAATTAGCACTAACCCAGTCAAACTCATTCCACTCCCACTCGATCCTGTCCGTCTCTCCGCTACAGATAAAACCATCTTCACACCCCCATGCCGCACATTGCCCCTCGTTTTCATAATTGTTTTCTAAAATATCGAAAACCTCCTTAAAACTATACATTTACTTAAGAGGCAAATCTTTTCTCTGGCTGTGTGCCAAAACATACGGCACTTGTCCCGCACGAACCCGTTGTTGAAGATTAGGACAGAAAAACAATCCGCCGTGTTTCAGTACCATAAATGTCTGTGTCGCTATCAGCAGGTTTTCCACCCTGAATTTGTGGTGCAGGTGTGCGTAAGAACTTTGTGAATTTCTGCAGTTTTGTCGTTATTGTTTGTTTGGATGTCTGTATATCAGTGGGGGGTCGGTGTCTGTCTCTTCCTTTTGGCTGAGCACACATGTCTGAAGGGCTTCTCCCCTCCACTGAACTCTTCCACCATCCCTCCATCCCTTGTTTCCAGAGAGGCGGAGACGTGGGGGAGCTGCCGTTGCCGCCGCTGTTGCCTCTCCTGCTCCGACCCAGCTTGTCTCCTAGCAACAGGGCTGTTTGGTCCGGGACCTGGGAGTGGAAGCAAGAGAGAAACAGAGTAGCAGAAAGGAGAGAGTGTTGAGGGAGAGATTAAAAGGGAAAGAGGGAAAGCTGTAATTATCCGGTGCTGCTGGAAGGAACAAGGGCCTGGAAGAGCATATAGGAGAGATGGAGTGAGGGAGAAAGACAGTGAGGTTCTGGGTTAGAGGTGCTAGTGCTCGTAGAGGGGGGTATGTGAGAAATCAAGGGGATGGGGGAGGTAAGGCAACAGGGCTGGAGGAAGAAAAAGTGTGAGCACAAGGCACAAGCATCCACTTATAGAGGTGGAAGTGGAGTGAAGGAATAATTTCCAGTGATCATTTTGTTCATCTGTTCATTTCGAGCAGTTTTCAGTTGTCCAATATGGTGCCTTCCTGCCCGGTCAGTCAGTGGAAATTGAGTGCTGTCCTAATACAGCTTCAAAAAATTGCCCAACAATAAACATGTAAACCGTTTTAATATTTTCTTTCTTTTTATTTATTTATATTAAACTCTGCATGAAAACAGATAATAAGCGACAAATTAATTTGAGCCCTAAATACTGTTTGAGTTCGATCGAACACACATTTTTGATATAAACATCAAAATGTATATAACTGTAGATTTTATTTATTGGTTGACAAGATGAAAAATGCATTTTAAACTAATTTAGCACTTTCAACCATCAGACACCATTTTTGTTCTTCCAACCAAACGCTGCACATGATTGTGGTATTTCACAATCAGTGAAGGATATATTTATGCTGCCTTTAAAAATCAACTAAATGAAGGCAACTCGGTGGACAGGATGTTACACAAACCTAAATTTGAAAGTGCCATGATGCGTTTCAGATGCAGCCATGATGTCTTTACTTTTGAGGCAATAAGTTTGCACTTAATTTATATCCGTGCATGTGCATTTTGAGCACAAGATGCCATGCTGCAGTGGCACAAAGAAAATGCTAATGTCGGGCTGTGAGTGTGTGTGCAGGACAGCCTGGTTTTACCCTCTCAGGGTTCGGTGACTTTGACCCCGTGCAGGCGTTGGGGGAAGGGGGATCTCTCTCTATCCTGTCCTCTCTGCCTTGAGGTGCACCCTGTGTGTGTGTACAGGCATGCGCGAGTGTCCTGTCTGCCGTGCCTGAAGGTACTGCGCTGACCCCCTCCCTCCTGTGTCCCACATTGGCGCGTGTGGTTGGGCTGCTGCTGTCACACACACTATCGTCCCAGGCCGCTGATGTGCCCCGCAACGCTGGGAAAAGGGGGGTGGGGGGGTTGAAGGCCGGGCGGCATCATGCTACAGCAGCATGATTTTGTAACACACACACACACACACACACACACGCATTGGCAGAGCCTGGCACACGTGTCCTATCTCCTGAAGTTAATGTAGTGGAGTGGAATCCAGCTGTAAACATGCGTGAGCGCATGTCACATTACTGCAGTGGCTCGTTGCGTGTCAGAACGCACCCTGTGCCCACGTCAGTAGTTTCGTGTTTAGTGCAGAACTATTGTTATACAGTAACATGATAATTTGCAGGTGGAAAATAAGGCTGTGTCTGCATTAATCTGAATACATTTTTGTTTCAAAAGCATTTTAAGTAGTTTTCTAAAATGTTCTCGTCCACACTAAAACCAGCTTAAAGGGGTCTTATTATGCTCTTTTACGAAGTCTTGATTTTGTTTGTGGGGTGTACTAGAATATGCTTTCATGCTTGATTGTTTTAAAAAAAAGCGTTCTTTTCCAGATATTTTATATTATTACAGCACCTCTCTCTCTAGCCTGTCTCGAACCCGCCGTTTAGGTCCTGTTTCGATTAAGCCCCTCCTTCCGAAATACAAAATGTACTGTGATTGGTTAGCTGGCCCAGTGTTTTGTGATTGGCAGAGCTTAGCGCATATTTGGGAAATGTCACGCCCCTTACCATAACTGCTAGCTCTACTCAGATGTAAATATTAAGGATGCCATCAATTTCAAACCAATTCCAGCCTGATTCAGACTTAATGGTGCAGTGTGTAATATTTATGAGGATCTATTTACAAAAATGCAATATAATAAACATAACTGTGTTTTCAGTGGTGTATAAAGAGCTTACATAGTGAACCGTTATGTTTTTATTACCTTACAGTGAAGTCAATTTTGCGCCGTCATGTTTCTACAGTAGCCCTAAACGGACAAACTGCTCAGAGTCAAGACATCTTTGTCTTGTGTCGCCACTTTAGCTTCTCTATGTGCTTCAGTAGGGAGGGTTGAGTGGTGGGTGGTTGCAATTCGCAACCTCACCACTAGATGCTGCTAAAATGTACAGTGCACCTTTAAGAATGTTAACAAAAGGATCGTCCTGAATGAATTTCATGCACAAAATTTTACAGGATGTTTCAGAGTGGTAGGTTTTTTTTTGTTGTAATTTTCTTATACATTTTCGATACAAACATTAATCATAATTTGTCGGAAACTTGTCAGAAAACAATAGGTAATACAAACAGTAATCAATCACAAAACCGTGGTTAATTTTCCCAAGGGGCGGTGAACAGTCTTACAAAAGCAAGAGGCGAGAGCTTACAAAAGCTACAGTAGACACCATATCAACATCAATGTTGGCTAGCAGGCGAGCGGAGGCAAAGCTTTGTTCTTTGTTTACATCGTAGCAACAACATAAAACTTATAATTGGAACTGTTAGTAGAAAACACAACTAGAAATAAGACATACAAGTTTTGATCCATAAACAACAGATTGTCCCGACAAACTGCTCCATTTCAAGAGAAGCTTTTGTGCGTAGCCTCCACTTGTACTCTCTTAGTTTTTGGAAGCTGCTCTCCGTAAAATGTGCAGCACATAGATTAACGTTGGGATTATAATGTTCAGGAGCAGTGTTTAAAAATAATTCTAACCACCCTAAGTTTGCCAGCCTTAGTTTTCAAATTATTTTTGGAAATGGGGTGGAAAAAACGGCGTTTCTTTGACATAGCGACAACACTGTCTTCTCTAATGCAACTTAACTAGGCCTCGTCCCCTTTTTTGCATACTCCGGGGGCGGAGATTATTTAAATGAGTTACATTGTGACTTCACAAGATCTGGAAAAAACGTGTTGTAGTCTAAACGAGTCATTCGTTGTAGTTCTTGGAAAGTGGATTCTGTTAAATAAAATATCTCCCTTTTTGAGTGGACTTTGAGCTTTGTAACCTTGCAGATTTTTTTATGCTCAAACAGCAACATTACACACTAACTAAAGTTGAAAAAGTGAAAAAGCCTTATAGGACCGCTTTAAATCATCTTACTGCACATGCGTAAAATGTAATGAAAGCTCACTGAAATGATACAGAGAGACCAGACATAATAAAGTTATCATCTATTCCTCTGCTGTTTTATTCGAAAAAATATCCCACTACTCGCTGGTGCGTCCAGGTTGCACTCAGTCAGCATTCCATGTATGGCCTAAATGCAATTGCCCTCATGTTTTGATGCAGGACAGCAGTTGTAAGTACATTTTCTGTCATCTCTGCTGGAATGTAATATGAAGATTGTACAAAGTAACATTTATCTTCAGCAAAACTGAAAGTGAATAGCACATAACGGTACTATAGGTACAACATGTGTCTTCTTTTTCAAATGTGTCAATTTTCACAGTCCAATCTGTGACGCAAAAAGAGCGTTTTCAAATGTATCCGCGGTGGAGAGCATCTTCAAAAAGCTCAATTTTCGCAGGACAAAAAAGCTGTCAGTGTGGACCAAAACGTATTACGTAAAACATGCATTTCCAATGTATCCAGATTAATGTAGACATATGTCTTAAGTTATAATTCATGCTAAAATGATGTGCGTTGGTAAGACGCTGCATTGCTGATGCACCCTTTCTGCCATGGTAACCCCGTGGCCCTGTACCAGGGGGGTGGAGGGGTCTGAGTGGGGGATGTGATGAAGGTGAAGAACCGAGGATGGAGCAGAGCATTACTGCATGTGACACAGGTGATGAAAGGAAAGGAAGATGCAGATGTTGATTTGAGTTAGAATACTTGCTAGTCCAACTTTGACTTGGAAGTTGTGCGAGTCACATGACCCTTCGGACCTGCACACCTACCAAAGAGGGCAGCAGTGGTTACTGAGGTAACAAGGTTGGCCCTCCGGTGGGAGCTGGATCCCCAAACTACCTTTTACTGCTCCATAAACCTGACACTGTACTGAAAAAAACTGCACGAGTGAAATATTCTCCTCATTACTTTTAAAGCATGGAGGTTCATGGTCATTCTTATTACACAAAAGTACCGCGGCATTACCATTAATATATATGTATATTGGAAAATGTTTTTGTGAGTATAATACTTTGATATTATTTGAAGTGCCTTGCAGTGCCAAAGCATATGAATATGATAATCAAACAGTATTATCGGTATCATTGCCATCTGATGACATCACTGAACCATGGTGCTGCCTTTGTACTTTATCTTAGCTCCTCCCATTTTTTTATATAGCCAATAGCGTTTAGTTTCACAGTTCGGCCAGAGCCGTTGAGCTCGGTAAAGCAGCAGTTTCCTCATAATCTCTAACCGTTAATCACAAAGATGACTTGATAATAAATAAATGAAGAAATTTACAAAAATAACTGATTATTTATAATTTATAATTATTATAATGTATAACCAAAATCCACATTTTTTTGTCCTTTATTTTTTTATACATTTATTTATTTCCACATTTATTTATTTATACATTTATTTTCACATTCATTTATTTATACATGTATTTATTTTCACATAAATTTGGAAATAAATACAATTTTACATAAATCAGGAAATAAAATTATATAAATACTCATTTATTTTAACATGTTTTTTTAACATGTATTTATTTATTTATATAATTTAAAAAAAAAACATTTTTGTAAATTTCTACTTATATTTATTTATGTATTTTTTAAATGTATTACTAAGTCAGCTTTGGAATTCCATAAGAATATAGAATTCCAATGGGTCCAATATTCCAAAATTGTGGTGTTCGCTGACTCGCGTGTATGATCCACTCTGTGCTTTCATGTCTCTGGACCGGAGCAGACTGTGTGCACTCTGCTGCAGTTTGCGTGACACTAACTTAAAATCAAACTTCATTCGTCTCAATGGAAAGCATATTTACAGTCTGAATCGTCCCCTATCCCCTGTAATAGTGCACTATGTGCCATTCTTCACCATAGAAAATAGGAAATGTGTGAACAAGTGACTGATTTTAGCCGCAGCTTCAGCATCTATTTAATATGTAGGGGACGTGCCGCTTTAGATTCTAGAGAGCATTTGATTGGACAGAGAATCTGATGAGAAGCTGAAGTGCAGAGTGATGTTATCAAAATCATTGATCCATATTGGCAGAAGTGTGTGACTCTTCTAAATACAAATTGTGTCATTGTTTTGGAGCACACTAGCTTATAGAATAGCAGTAAGGCTAACATATTCATACTAAAAGCCAAAAAACTTCCATTTTGATTTCATGGCGACTTTAATATCATGCATTTAGAAAACAGAGAGGGTGGATTTTTTATTTCATGCAACTTTAAGTAGCCTACTTTTCTTGTTAAATTGAGGTAACATTCTAACATTAAAAACATCTCAAATGAAATATTAATGAAATTATTATTATTATTATTTTTTTTACTGCATTAACCACTTTTAAAAAAGAAATCAAGAAAGCATAGCAGTTGGCAGTAGTGCTGTTCTTCTTATTAACAGTGCAATTTGCTCATAGGCGATCCTTTGGACATGTTGTGCATTGATGATTATTAAATTCCACTTTGCAATTGTCCCATCCAAATTGTATTCATAAATAAATTAGCCATTAAGTCTTTCTCCGTCATTTACCGCTAAACGAGAATCTGGTATTGAACACAGACACCTGTGCTGGCACTATTAGTTCAACCAGTCACACTAAAAAGAATGAAGCTCTTTTAATGTCAAAATATGTACATATATTAACTGTGTTCAACAGGTTTCATTTATTTCAAGATAACAAAGGCATCCATAATTATATATTACCAAAGCACTGCTGTTTTACATGATATGTTAAGTAAGGAAATCTCCACTTCTGATTTCAGTGTGTGGATGGGGGCTCGGGGTCAGAGAGTTCCCCTCTGAAGAGGGTCGCTGTGGTGGAGGACTTCTATGACATCATCTATGCCATGCACGTGGAGATCAGCTCCGACCCAGCCAAAGCACCCAAACACGCGGGGCAGAAGAAAACATATAAAGCGGTGAGTAAATCGAGGAACTTCTCATTGTCTCATTGTCTGATCAGTCATGGAAGTATGTTTATGGCCTTGTGCGGTTTAGGTTTAATACCCCGTGCGGCCCTTTTTGACCGCCTGTATCTGTCTGTCACTTAGAGTGTCCCGTACTCTGTCAGCTTGATTTATTTCCTCTGTGATTCTTATGAGCAGAAGCGAGTGGCTCATGGTGTGTGGGCTGCACTCCTGCTGTGTGTTGTAGCAAAGAATCGCTGGCCTTTGTGAGTTTTGGGCGAATCAGTCAGAATACACATTACCTGCTTCTTTCTGCATTTCTTTCTTCTGCTTTTCTTTCTGCATTTCTTTCTTTTTTGCATTTCCTTTTGCAATTTTTGTTAATTTGTTTCCTGCATTTCTGCATTTACTATATTTCTACACATTAAATGTTTTTGTCTTTCTTTCTTCCTTCTCTTTCTGCAATTATGCATTCTTCTTTCTTTCTTTCTTTCTTTCTGGTTTTTTTCTGCATTTCTTTCTTTTTTGCATTTCCTTTTGCAATTTTTGTTTAATTTTTTCCTGCATTTCTGCATTTACTATATTTCTACACATTACATTTTTTGTCTTTCTTTCTTTCTTTCTTTCTTTCTTTCTTTCTTTCTTTCTTTCTGGGTTTTTTTCTGCATTTTTCATTTTTGCATTTCCTTTTGCAATTTGTATAAAAAAAATTCCTGAATTTCTGCATTTACTGTATTTCTACACATATAAATTTTTTGTCTTTCTTTCTTTCTTTCTTTCTTTCTTTCTTTCTTTCTTTCTTCGTTCTCTTTCTGCAATTATGCATTCTTTCTTTCTTTCTACATTTCTTTCTGCATTTCTTTCTGCATTTCTTTCTGCTTTTATTTCTTTCTGCATTTCTTGCTGCTTTTCTTTCTTTCTGCATTTCTTTTTTCTTTCTTTCTGCATTTCTTTTTTCTTTCTTTCTGCTTTTCTTTATTTCTGCATTTCTTTTTCTTTCTGCATTTCTTGCTGCTTTTCTTTCTTTCAGTATTTATTTTTTAATGAATTATCTTTTGCTAACCTGCATGTTTTTGCATTTCCTTTCTCTTTCTGTATTTCTTTTTTAATTATTTTCTGTCTTTTCTATTTTCTCTTTCTTTCTGCGTTTCTTTCTTTTCTGCATTTTTGTAGGCAGAGATGAGGTCAGATTTATTTAGGTCTGCGACTCTGCGGTGAACATCTTTAGAACTAGTATCACACATGTGCTGTCATGGAAACATGGGAAGTGAGAGTGACATGGGCTGCTCTCACCTGGTGTGGTGGTTGTGCAGAGGTCCAGTGCTGCTGCCCTCTTTTGGACAGTTGCTAAAGTGCATGTTTCCTCTCACATGCATTTAGCTATCATTTAGAGACATTATTCCAATAAATGCATAAATAATCTTGTTTTTGGTTGTGTTACATTTAATAATTTCTTTGACTCACACGCACATATATTGTGTCCTCCACACTGTCCCTTGTTCCTCTCGAGCCTGACAGCTGTTGGTCTGTGAGGTGAGGGGAGGGCAGGGCCATGAGCAGAGCTTTTCCCTGGGCATCAGGATTTCTGTGCCTGCTCTTCTGAGGATCTCCTGGAGGAATCAGGGTAGAAAGGAGAAAGCTCAGTTTTTCTGGCTCTTCTATCAGTTCTTCAGTGGGGTTTGTGTGTATAGTTCAGCTTCTGTCTTTGTAATGCACACACATACATGCTATACCCTCCAGCTGTGGTTCTATGGCTTGTTAAAGCCTCATGGGAGATTAGAGAGACATGAGGGACCTTCAATGTGGGGGTGTACTTTCTCTATTTCTTTGTCCAGTTGAATGGCAGAAAGGTGGAGGAGGGAGAAATTAAACAGACATGAGAAAGAAGAGGGTTTATATAAAAGAAAGATACATAATACAATTTTGATAAGCTTTGAGGGGTGATGAATAAATTACATGGGGAAAACATTTAGTGTAGAAGATTATTTTATTGAAATGATAGATTTTAATGGTGTGTAACTTTCATATGATGAATTGTTTTATGAGTGGTTTGAATATGTGAAAGAATGACCATGTAGACCACGTAGATCATCTTTCAATGTGTGCAAATAAAGTGAGGTCAAAAGTGAAAGATACCACTTTTTTTCCTCTTGTTTTATTTGTACGTTTACTTGTTAATAACAGCAAAACAATTTATCAAAAGTTGAGAAAAAAATATGAATGTCAGAATATCTTAGTATTTATTTAGTCTCTCTTTTGCTTTAATGACAGAAGCACTCAAGCTGCATTAACTCCATACATCTGTGTAAAAGCTGAGCTTCACTTAAAAAAGGTACAAAAAGCTGTCACTGGGGCTTTCTAAAGGTACTGTACACCTACCTAAAGAGCCCATATTAGTACCTCACAGGAATATATTAGAACCTTTTGAAAGGTACCGCCTAACTGACAGCTTTTGTACCATTTTTTTGAGAGTGTTCAATGGAAGGACACTGACTGTACAGAGCCACATGATACAACATTGATATAAATATATGAATTTCTTTTGAAAATCTAAACTGTTTAGAATATTTTTTTTTTTTTTTCTCAATTTAAAGGTTAGTTCACCCAAAATTGAACATTTAACCCATAAGACCTTCATTCATCTTTGGAACACAAATGAAGATATTTTTAGCTTTCTGCTTTTTGACCCCTCCATAGACAGCAACACAACGACCACTTTAAATGCCCAGAAAGGTTGTAAAGACATCGTTAAAATAGTCAATTTGACTCTAGTGGTTCCACCTTAATTTCATGAAGCGACGAGTATACTTTCTGTGCGCAAAAAACAAACTTTATTCAACAATATCTTCTAGCCTGTGTCAGACTCTTATGCTGTTGTCGTAGTGTAAACAGTGTTTACACTGCGCCAACAGCGTAAGAGTCTGACACATGTTAGAAGAATTTGTTGAATAAAGTCATTATTTTTGTTGTTTTTTGCGCACAAAAAGTATTCTTGTCGCTTCATAACATTAAGGTTGAACCACTGCAGTCACATGGAAGATTTTAAAGATGTCTTTACTACCTTTCTGGGCCTTGAAAGTGTTAATTAAATAGCTGTTTATGGAGGGGTCAGAGAGCACTCGAATTTCATCAGAAATATCTTCATTTGTGTTCCGATGATGAACGAAGGTCTTACGGGTTTGGAACGACATGAGGGTGAGGAATTAATGACAGAATTTTCATTTTTGGGTGAACTAACCCTTTAAAAGTTCAATGTTTCACTGATTTTCAATGTGGAACTCACTATATGTGTGAAAGAAATGTTTTGACAAGAACCATTAGAAGCATTCTCTCACTATAAAGTAAATTATTTCATCCTTCATACAGACATGTAACCAAGAGGTGTAAGTGTTTGTAATGACAATATCCCAAGAAAACATAAGCATTCACACCCTGTCTGCAAACTAATCATCTCTTGTGTTTCCTGTTACTGCCTCTCCACGGCTGTTTGCTAAGGGAAAATGGGAATAAATCATTGTTACTCTGCACCTCTGAAAGATATTAGGTGTCTCTCTCAAATATGCAAAATTGCTGGGAAAATGTATATATAATATACAAGTAGTATATATACATGTATACAAGCAATCAATTCAAATGTATGGTAAAATAACAAATATGACACGTACATGATGTTTATGGTTAGTTTTATTTACCAACATTTCATTTCCATTAATGGCACAAATTGGCTAAACTTTAAAATCAGTGCTTTTGAAATAAAAATTAAGCATAAATAAAAGAAATCAAGATTTTAACGTCTAAATAATAGCACCCAGGTTATTACTTGTACACATCCCTTATAAAAACAAATGCAATCTCCAAAAATGAAAAATATAAAATAAAATAAATCAAGATAATGTTTTGAATAATAGCAGCTATAGCAGATGATTACTTGTGCGTATCCCTTGTAAAACTCAAATGAAATCTCCAAAATTGGAAAGAATAAATAAATAAATAAACAATCCCACTGATTTATGGGTTTCATTTCTTTTCTTGTTTTGCAAACTGTTCTGCATTTTTTTTTTCTTTTCATAATCTTCCCTTTTCCATCGTTCTTATAATTTTTTGCCGTCATGTCTGATCTGAGAACATTTGACCATATATTAAGCTTTGGCACTACTAAATGTGATTTTTATAACGGTATCAGTAAGTCTAAAAGATCCTGATGTGAAGTTTAAAATGGTGTGTTTGTGTGTCAGATAGCGGAGACGTATGCGTTTCTGCCCAGAGAGGCGGTGACCCGTTTCCTGATGAGCTGTGGAGAATGTCAGAAGAGGATGCACATCAGCCCCAGCGGTGCAGAGTTCAAAGGTATCACACCAAATCCACACACACACACACAAACATATAGACCAATATAGATTACTTTACATTAGGTGTACTCTAAGTATTAACTGAATAAAGGCTGGTTTGCAAACATCTCCTTGACTCTAAAGAGCTGACAAGCTAGAATCCATTCATTCCTATATATTTATAGGAACATGTTCAAAGACACACAGCTTCGTTGGACAGCTCATTGTCTTTGTTAAGAAACCCCCCTCTCATCCCTTTTGTCCCCTGCCCACCCAGTAACGAGCTCCCCCCGTCGCGCCAGCCTGAAGCTAATGAAACCCCCTCTGGCCACACCTCCTCCCTCTCGCACACACTCATCCCGACACCCTCTGATTAGGCTGCAGTCACTGGAGTGTCCTGCTAGCCTCCCTACACATGGCAATTAGCCCAATTACAGGCCTTTTAACAAAGAGAATGCCTCTGAAACCAGATTATTTCTACAGAGAGTGAGAGGGATTGTGGGTGGAATCCGTTTGGGGAGGGATTTGATTGGGAGATTTTCATTCGGATGGAGAATTGAATGAATAAAACTCTGTTATTTTGTCATTTTGGCAAGCTGCGATCCCAGTGAGTCAGATCCCAGCAGTGCGGGTTGCCAATCTGAACAACTGCCCTCAAATGTCCCGCTCGTTGAGATAAACAGAGAGGAAACATCTCCCAGGCCTGAACTGTCAAAGTGTTGTGTCAACGTTGTGGGCTTAGGTTGGGTGTTGCTCATAAGAGCAGCTAATTGGCTTCTTGCCCATGGGGGTGCACAGACCGCCCCCCACCCCCCTCCAGTCGGCCGTACGAAAGTTCAGTGCTGAATTATTCAAAGTAATTAATTACTGTACACTCGCTCTCTTTAATTTACGCTCGGGCTGTGGTTGATATCAGCTCTTTTTTCCACATATCTGTTGCTGTCATATGGCTTAATGTGCAATTTATATATAGATAATGGAGAAGTGATATTAGTAGTACAGGTTAAGGATGTGGTAAAATGTCAACACATTATTTTTTCCTAACTGGAATTTCTATTAAGATTGAACATTGGTCTGGGGAGTCTGTTCTGTATTTTCTACTGCACAAGAGGCGTGATCAACAAGCATAGTTCAAATGACTCTGTACGCAATCGGATAGTCCTTCAACCAATCAGACCCATGATCCATCGCTTCTCTATCTGTCATCATGTTAAACCCAGGTGGATAAGCCGGTTTGTGATTGGTCCCCGCAAATTTGTAACAGAAGTAGGATAAAAAGATGTACAGGTTTCCAGCCTGAGCTGCAGGGCGAAATCAAATCGGCAGCTGATCGGGCTGGGTTTACCCAGTCTAGGATAAATATAATCTATTTATTGTTGTTTGTTTATCCTCTTGCTCCATTCCTTAACTAAAATAATGTGTTTTAAAGGAGAATATTTCAATGTCAGTATAATCTGATATTTAATTTTGAGTATTAAAGTTTTCTCAGGTTGAGTGTGGATGCTACTGTAGATTGCCAGCAGTCCCTTGTGAAAAGAAGTGCACTTTTAGTGTACTTCGGGCCTTAAACGTATATTAAAAAATACTTGTAGATAATATAATATCAATTAAATAAAAAGCCACTTAAGAGTACTTATTTGGCGCATGATTTCATGATGTAATTTTATAATACTGTCAAATTAAAAGTTTGATTTTAAGTGCATTTAAATGTTTATGTTTTAATATGTTGTTGTGCTTTTAAAGTAGTACACTTAATTTGATGTGTTGACTAACATACAGTACATATAAAGTACTTGATTATAATTTTAACTGTAGAGTAGTTTGATATTAAGTTTAAAGTTAATGTATTTTAAATGTACTAAATAGCAACTTATATAGTAACATAAATGGTTGTCAGTACTAACAGCAGTACACTTTAACCATATTTCAAAGGTAACAGAATTATGAAATTACATATAAAGATGTCAAAAATACACTTAAGTTCAACTTATTGCATTAAATATAACAAATAAGTGTATTCTAATAATAAGTGTAACAAATAAGTATATTATTTTAAAGTATATTATTTCCATAGTAAGTACTTTTTTTAAAAACTCCTTTTTCACAAGGGGTGATGCTAACCTTTGGTATTAAAGGGTTAGTTCACCCTAAAATGAAATTTCTGTCATTAATTCCTCACCCTCATGTCGTTCCAAACCCGTAAGACCTCATGTCGCACCAAATGTATTTTTCGTCGCTTCTTAAAATGAAGGTTGAACCACTGTAGTCACATGGACTATTTTAACGATGTCTTTACTACCTTTCTGGGCCTTGAAAGTGTTAATTAAATTGCTATCTATGGAGGGGTCAGAGAGCTTCATATTTTTTCATCAAAAATATCTTAATTTGTGTTCCGAAGATGAACGAAGGTCTTACGGTTTTGGAACAACATGAGGGTGAGGAATTAATGACAGAAATTTCATTTTTGGGCGAACTAACCCTTTAACTTAATTTACACTAGCTTGTTTGTGGTCATTATTTTCTCTTTGTTTTTTTTTTTTTTGCATTTCTTTGCTGCCTCACTGATAAATATATATATATATATATATATATATATATATATATATATATATATATATATATATATATATATATATATATATATATATATATATATATATATATATATATATATATATATATATATATATATATATATATATATATATATATATATATATTATTTATATATATATTATTTATATATTATTTATATATATATTATTTATATATTATTTATATATATATTATTTATATATATATATATTATTATTATTATATATATTATTATTATTATTATTATTATTATTATTTATATATATATATAATTTTTATTTTATTTTTTGTCATATTAGTGACCAAACAAAAAATATATCTTTTATTATATGTTTTTTTTAGTTCCAGCCAAGGTGAAAAATTGATTGGACAACTTCATCAGGGAGACTTTTTAGCAGCCTGACAAAACTAGGATCCTGAAAATATTTTTTGTCTTTAACCATTATTATGTTGGTTTTAGTAGTGATCTAGTTCCTGAAGGAATTTTTTCAGTTTGTTGTGCTAAATCCATATGAAATGAGAAAATGAGGTTGATCAATACACTGCAAACAGCTCATCCATTACTGATAGCCTGTGTGTGTGTGTGTGTGTATGTGTGCGTGAGATTATCAGCAGGTAATGGGTTGCTTCATGGCTCTTTTAACTCACCGCTGATAAAATCCATAATGAGAAGGATGTTGCATGACTAAAAAAGCCTCCACATTTACAAAGTCTACAGGAAATTGTTGAGAGTTCCTTGCAATGTGTTTTAGACCTTCTTCAGAACACTCATGAATGCCATACATGTATTTCTTGCGCATTATTCACACACACACACACACACACACACACACACACACACACAAGATGAAATAAAAAAAACTAATTACTCATCATTATTGTCACCATCAGAAGCATTATCATCATGATCTTTCCAAACATTCACAAGGATTTTTTCACAAAGTAGCTTTGGATAAAATACAATAAAAACAGCTGTTGTGGGAGAATGGGTTTGAATTTGTATACATTTATCTATGCATATGAATGTAATTTGCATATGCATTTTTTATAATTGGGCCTTTGTTTATCATTGTTTATCTTACAGAGACAGAAGTGTGACTGCAGAAAACGTTAGGGCAGATACTGCCCTCTAGTGACAGCTTAGAGAAATAACACTCTTTATGTCACTTTAAATTATAACAACAGAATTATTAACTTTTACTGTCACGAAAATGATGTATGGCCTCACTGTTGCAAATCTCTCATGCTTTCTCAGAGAATAACCAACCGACCTCTCTGGTGGCTGACCTCATAGACTACAACATGCCCCTCACGACAACCTACCTGAAACAGAAGAAACTACAATGCATGAACAACAACGAGCAGGTAAAGCACTCTTCTCTAATATCTCTATGTGTTCACTGACTGACATGTACATTCAGTTTCATCTTGTTTCAGTCCATCCAGATGGTGCAGAAATCATTGTGGGTGTTGTGCTTTACTGACTAGAGGCGTTTTACTTTAGTTAGCATTTATTTATTTTAATTAGAAGGTATAGAAATTCATATTTCATATTTTATAGCCTTAAGGAAATATTTCAGGCACTTTCAGCATGTACTTCAGGTAATATGCAGTAACATATCAGCCACCCGTGGGTGGACGTGAGTTTGTGTGGGATGCTATTTAGAAGGAATGGCAGTTACCGTAATTCTGTTCTAATTAACAAGTTTTTCTGAGAAGCTTGCTAATTAGCTGAGGTGTGAGAAAACCGGTGAAGTGCCAATCTAACAAACAAAGGCAAACCATACTTAGTCACATACACCACAGTTTGTACAAACACAGAAAGGTGTTAAACTCTAACTCAATTTTAAAGTTTGCTCAGTAGACACTTGCTTGCGATCAACATAGTATGGAGTCAATGAGGCAATTTCCTAGCTTAACCAGCAATACTTCAGTGGAAAACAGCTTCACCAAATTAACCGTGCTAAATTTGCAATTTATTAAATTTGATCTTATTTTAATTTGATTACATTTTGATGTTCAACATTAATTGCTAAAAAAGACATCATACAAATCAGGGTTTTAAAGTGCCCCTGTTATGCTATTTTAAAGTTTCTTAATTTTGTTTTGGAGGTCAGTACAGATTATACACAGATTATATATATATATATATATATATATATATATATATATATATATATATATATATATATATATATATATATATATATATATATATATATATATATATATATATATACACTCACCTAAAGGATTATTAGGAACACCTGTTCAATTTCTCATTAATGCAATTATCTAATCAACCAATCACATGGCAGTTGCTTCAATGCATTTAGGGGTGTGGTCCTGGTCAAGACAATCTCCTGAACTCCAAACTGAATGTCAGAATGGGAAAGAAAGGTGATTTAAGCGATTTTGAGCATGGCATGGTTGTTGGTGCCAGACGGGCCGATCTGAGTATTTCACAATCTGCTCAGTTACTGGGATTTTCACGCACAATCATTTCTAGGGTTTACAAAGAATGGTGTGAAAAGGGAAAAACATCCAGTATGCGGCAGTCCTGTGGGCGAAAATGCCTTGTTTTCTGCTAGAGGTCAGAGGAGAATGGTCTGAGGTATGCAGCAATGCATTTGTGAAGCCACAACACGCACAACCTTGAGGCGGATGGGCTACAACAGCAGAAGACCCCACTGGGTACCACTCATCTCCACCACAAATAGGAAAAAGAGGCTACAATTTGCACGAGCTCACCAAAATTGGACAGTTGAAGACTGGAAAAATGTTGCCTGGTCTGATGAGTCTCGATTTCTGTTGAGAGATTCAGATGGTAGAGTCAGAATTTGGCGTAAACAGAATGAGAACATGGATCCATCATGCCTTGTTACCACTGTGCAGGCTGGTGGTGGTGGTGTAATGGTGTGGGGGATGTTTTCTTGGCACACTTTAGGCCCCTTAGTGCCAATTGGGCATCGTTTAAATGCCACGGCCTACCTGAGCATTGTTTCTGACCATGTCCATCCCTTTATGACCACCATGTACTAGGGATGCACCGAATATTCGGCCACCGAAAATTTTCGGCCGAAAATGCCCCAAAAGTGCATTTTCGGTTTTCGGCCGAAAGACTTTTATCACCGAAACAACATGGCCGAAATGTTGTGATGACGCAAACAGAAACCGCGACCTGCACGTGCTTGTCTGAAGCAACATGTCTGCGGTGTGGACGTATTTCAGTATATCTAAGAAACACCCACGTCTGCTCCATGCACACGAGAGCTCATGTTCTCGATTAGAAGAGGACCATACTTCACTGTGAAACCGAACGCAATCTTTAACAGTGGGCATGTTTTAAGCGCGGAACACACTTCAATCTGGCGGCAGCGCGCGCGCGTGAACGCGATCATCTGTGAGCGCGATCGATCATCTCTTCCTTAAGAATAAACATGAATGAACATCTAAGGTGTGTTGAGGATACATTACAACTTACCGTCACGTATCATATGTGGTGTAATCGCTCAGTCAGTGTTTCAACGGCAGAAAGACCTAAATATAACTGCTGTAAACTAAACGGTCATGTAGCATCACATTTACCTCAGGCACCTCAGTGTCCTCAGCTGTTAGTTAAAGAAAAATCAACTCTTTCACTAAATATATGACCTATATTAGCCGTTATATTCATTATATTCTACTTAACCTGTTAATGATATCTTGATTATTTCATTTATGTTTAAATAAAATGACAGACACTGTGTTTAAATGATTATATTTCAACAACGAATTGGATAAAAAACTATTTTATAATTAGATTTAGAAGTTATTGCAAAAACTGCCTTATGTGAAGTGTACATGTTTGTGTACTATGTTATTTGAGTGTTGATTATTAGACCTAAAAATACATAGCAAATGAATTTAGGCTAATAGTTTGGGCTCTGTTGTTAACCTTTAATATTAATGTGCAAGTAAGGGCTCCCTATATAGTTTACAGAAATATCTTCAATAAACTTTTAGTTATAATTTAATTAAT
Organism: Gobio gobio; assembly: GCF_949357685.1. NCBI lineage: Eukaryota > Metazoa > Chordata > Actinopteri > Cypriniformes > Gobionidae > Gobio > Gobio gobio. The sequence continues at coordinate 29,237,171 of NC_137117.1, read as the reverse complement.
TTAAGGACAGATACTTTTTTTTTTCAGTAAACCAATAAAAATAAATTAAAAGCCATTTTGTAAAACTGCTGTACCGAGCCGTCAGTTTTGTGTACCGTTACACCCCTATTCTACAGTTAACATATGGGCTATGGCTTTGCTTTGATACACTATTATGTTGAAGGCCTACAGAGAAAATAGTTGTATCCTTAAGCAGTTGCACTTGTTCTGAATGCACTTTCTTGTAGTAGTCCTACAGAGAAAATTTTTAAATGCGCTAGACCTAAATGCACTTTGTTTTTATGAGAGAACATTTAATTTAAAAACCTTTCTGTAGACCTGTACATTATTATTTAATGTACAAATGAGTGGGGTCAAGTTAAACATTTTAGTTTGAATTTTATTTTATACTGTGCATTGTTGCAATGTGCTAAATAAATATTGGCATAACTTGTAATTGATTTATTCTTTGAAACTTTACTAAAATCAAGGCATTGCAATTGCATACATTAATATTAAAGTTAGTACACAGTCATAGCCATAAATGCAATGGTACTAATAATTGGCATAATTTCTTTCGGTGTTTCGGTTTTCGGCTTTCGGCCTTGGTTTCCTCTTTTTCGGTTTTCGGTTTCGGCCAAGAATTTTCATTTCGGTGCATCCCTACCATGTACCCATCCTCTGATGGCTACTTCCAGCAGGATAATGCACCATGTCACAAAGCTCGAATCATTTCAAATTAGTTTTTTGAACATGACAATGAGTTCACTGAACTAAAATGGCCCCCACAGTCACCAGATCTCAACCCAATAGAGCATCTTTGGGATGTGGTAGACGGGAGCTTTTGTGCCCTGGATGTGCATCCCACAAATCTCCATCAACTGCAAGATGCTATCCTATCAATATGAGCCAACATTTCTAAAGAATGCTTTCAGCACCTTGTTGAATCAATGCCACATAGAATTAAGGCAGTTCTGAAGGCGAAAGGGGGTCAAACACAGTATTAGTATGGTGTTCCTGATAATCCTTTAGGTGAGTGTATATAAACCGACAGTCCCATGTTGTTTTTCTTTCTTATGGACACTAATGAGTGGAGAGACCTGAGAAAATGACAGGTCTGACAGCAGTTTACTGACCTGTAGTGGACAAATATAATCTCAAAGGGAATACAATCTGTATTGACCTTGTTTTGGAGGTCTCCAACAACAGGTTTACATTCATCAAAGGTCAAAAAACATATACATTGCACATCACCACTATGTTCAATGATTCTCAAACGACACGTTGGATGAATCAGTCTCTCTAAATCCCTCCTCTCCGCCTATTCTGCTCTTATTGGCCAGATGTCTCAGTCTGTTGGGATTGGTCTACCCCGTGTCGGAAGCTGAACGGCCATTATCATAACTGAACTTCAACTCACGAGGCTTCCTCCAACCTCAGCGATTGTACACACTGTAAAGAAAGTAACGATGACATCGATTTGACCCTATCAATCCCAGTCCGATGATGACATTGGAAGAACTAGTTATTCAACCCGAACCTCCATCACAAGGATGATTTGAGCAGGACTTTTCTCAGTGATGCGTTACTAAGTTTGAGGTACATTATAAGATGCTGCAACTGTAATTCCTCACCATCAGCATTAACAAGTGTACGCACATCAACAAACCCATGTGTGTATTTCTAATTTATTGCGTGGCACATGCAGGAACTGTATCACTAACGGTGCATATGTTAGCCGAGCACTAACGTGAATGACTGATGTAACAAACGTTTGTAAAACAAATCTTGCTCAATCCTTCATCATTACTCAAAGTAGTAAGAACGACAGACAATCTGCATTTATAGACACAGTTTTAGGTAATATTGGCCCACAGCTGATTAGTATTAGCTGATGAAGTATTTCAGAAAGACCGTAATAACTTGAATTAGTCGGAGACTTATACAATATAAAACACAAAACTATGTATTTTGAACACCCGGTAGAAAATATACACATCAATAATTATTCATACTCAGAGGTTGTGACTCTGAGTGGCAAGCTGGTCCAAATAAAGTGAGTACTGACCCATCTTTCAAGAGCAAGCGTTTTGCGATTCCTGGGTTGAAATTCAGTAAAAAGACGTTTGAGGGCTGGTGAAGTTCTTCACGGCCAGACAATGTACAACATAGACGGGCATTATGTGAATGTCTTTTCTAGTGACATAGAACCGTTATGCAGTGGGATTTGAAACAAAAACTTCAGAGTATTGGCAATTCAGAGTCGATTCTTTCTTTTGGGAGAGAATATCTTAATTTATTGTGCATTTTCGACTTTACATTTACAAACAGCTATATTACACACTGCATAAAAGGGAATATTTGAAAAAACATAATAGACCAATTTACATTTTTAGACCAAATATTGATAACAAGATTGCAAAATAACATTCACTTTGCATTGCTACGCTGTTACTTCAACTAGTCTGGCACATAACCTAGTCAACACTAACCACTATAAAACTGTGCCAGGATTCATACTGGTCTAAGCTAGTCTTTTCGATTCCAGTACACTCTAAAATGCTTTCCTGTTATGATGTAGCCAATGTAAGACAAAACGTACCACAGACATTTCCTTTTATTATAGAATATTCCTCTGCACTGCAGTTGTTTGCTTTCAATTTACTGTGAAATTCTTCCTATATAAGTCTCTTATATAAAATGTCCTAATATAAGTGAGAGGGTTTGCTTTTTCGAAAATTGCAGGGAGCAGACAGGAAGTGTGTGTGTGCGCGCGTGTGTGTGTCTGTGTCCAATTGCAGTTTTGGTCTCCAAAGGGTGGGGCATGATGCATGAAGCAGGCAGATGATAAGTTGAAAGCACAAGCAGCACACACAAAAAAAAATTGGTACAGTTCTGTATCCCCTAGTGAAAAAACCTATGCCAAAATATTTAAAATACATTTATTTCATACTTAGTATAGTACAAATGAACATATTTGCTGACATATTGATTTTAGACTACTGATATAAATATTATAATTAAACTTTATTTGGTGTACTTCTTTATTGCACATTGCACATTTCTTAATATTAAGCCAAACATTTGTTTATTATAACTATTGGTAAGGATAGTACACGCTCTGTATAATATCAGTATTTAAAGGAACACGCCGACGCCATACATGCCATTCTCATCTCCGTGCGTGCCATAACTCTGTCTGACGCACCCACCGCTAGCCTAGCTTATCACAAAGACTGGAGGTAAACGGCTCCCTATAGCCTACTGCTGGAACATTTTCCTATTTACATGTTGTGATGTGTATAGTTACATCGTGTTCTAAGACCGACGGAAAATGAAAAGTTGTGATATTCTAGACCGATATGGCTAGGAACTATACTCTCATTCCTGCGTAATGATCAAGGAACTTTGCTGCCGTACCATGAGTGCAGTGGCGCAATGATATTACACAGCGCCTGAAAATAGGCTAACTTCCGTCAACATAACCAACGTGACAACCTTCTTACGCAGAGAGCGTTCTGGGGTCTATTTTCAGGCGCTGCGTAATATCATTGCGCTGCTTTACCCATGGTAAGCTAGGCTAACGGTGGGTGCGTCAGACAGAGTTATGGCACGCACTGAGATGAGAATGGTATGTATGGACTTATCTAACTCTGGGGGATACGGTGAATAAGATAAAGTCCCAAAAAGTTGCGTGGTCCTTTAAATGCAAGATATTTAAAGGCACAATATGTAAGATTTTTGGATTCAAATATCCAAAAACCACTTGAACAGTGTTATATATTTTGTTGACTTGTGTACTTACATTATCCCAGATTTTTCCAAGAATGTTTAAATCCAGAGAAATAAGCTATTTTAACCAGGACACGGGCCGCGTCCGTGCGTCACCTAGCAGTGACATCATACCTGCATTACCCTCGATTTCCGGCGGAAACACCAAAGACGCTTTAATATATTATATGTTTTATTATACAAGGGAACAACTGTTTGAAGATATTTATAGACTGAAAACGAATTATTGTACAGTAATACAGTATTTTCTCGTCATAAAATGTTTTAAAATGAATTGCATGCCATTTAGCAACACAAGCCATCCAGCATTTATTAATATGATATTCTAATATCGATCTAGCTTATTTAAGTGTGCAACAAGTATCTCATAGCAGCCGTGGAGCGAAAGCACAGAGTAACGCTATAACATCATTTTCAACACCAACTTTACAATACTTGGCAATTCAATTTTATCTTATTTGAATTTTTTTTTAATTTTGATGATTGTTGCTAAAATAATTTTTTAGATGAAATATTGATAACGGGTGCAAAAATGAAAAATCTTATGTAAAATGAATGTACAGGGAGTGCAGAATTATTAGGCACGTTGATTTTCTGATCATATTTTTTTTCCAGGCACATTTGACCAATTCCAAACCACAGTAATCCTAATAACTACTACTGATTTAGTATTTAATAATGTATAAGTGATATATAATTGTTCATGAAGGCTGGAAATGAAAATCACCTTATATTCAGGTGTGCAGAATTATTAGGCATGTTTTCTTTTACAGATAAATTGAGCCAAAAAAGAGATTTAACTCAGACTGAAAAGTCAAAAAGTATTAAATGCCCATGAGAAGGATGCAATACTAATGCAATACTAGACATTGCAGTTAAGGCGTGACCATTGGACAGTGAAATGCTCGTTGGGTCAGCAGGATCTGACAAAAACAGGTGGTGAAGAAAAGACACCTGTTAACTGCAAAAGAATTAAGAATTAAGGTGAAGAATTAAGGGTGAAACCATCAGGAACCCTTTAGTCTTCCAAAGCTGCAACCTACCTGGAGTCTCCAGAAGTGCAAGGTGTCAGGATCTCAGAGACTTCAGTTAGGTAAAGAATCCTAAAAAATGACCCCCACTAGATAAGAATCACAAGCTGAAGTGTTGTAAAATACATGAAGAAGGTTTTTTTATAGGCTTTATGGACAGATAGGTTGAGAATGACTCTTGAAGGACCAGCACCACATCCTCTAGTACCACTGTTTGAAGAATTCATCTTCCAGAATCTGGCAGTACGTTTTGGGAGTTCATTTTTAGTCCATCTCTGCAAAACGGACTTCAGGATGGACTAAAATGAACTCCCAAAACGTACTGCCAGATTCTGGAAGATGAATTCTTCAAACAGTGGTACTAGAGGATGTGGTGCTGGTCCTTCAAGAGTCACTCTCAACCTATAAAACCTATAAAGCCTATAAAAAAACCTTCTTATGTATTTTACAACACTTCAGCTTATGATTCTTATTTAGTGGGGGTCATTTTTTAGGATTCTTTACCTAACTGAAGTCTCTGAGATCCTGACACCTTGCACTTCTGGAGACTCCAGGTAGGTTGCAGCTCTGGAAAATGGTGGCGCTGGAGACTAAAGGGTTCCTGATGGTTTCACCCTTAATTCTTCACCTTAATTCTTAATTATTTTGCAGTTAACAGGTGTCTTTTCTCCACCACATGTTTTTGTCTGACCCTGCTGACCCAACGAGCATTTCACTGTCCAATGGTCACGCCTTAACTGCAATGTCTAGTATTGCATTAGTATTGCATCCTTCTCATGGGCATTTAATACTTTTTGACTTTTCAGTCTGAGTTAAATCTCTTTTTTGGCTCAATTTATCTGTAAAAGAAAACATGCCTAATAATTCTGCACACCTGAATATAAGGTGTTTTTCATTTCCAGCCTTCATGAACAATTATATATCACTTATACATTATTAAATACTAAATCAATAGTAGTTATTAGGATTACTGTGGTTTGGAATTGGTCAAATGTGCCTGGAAAAAAAATATGATCAGAAAATCAACGTGCCTAATAATTCTGCACTCCCTGTATATTACCATTCAAAAGTTTGGTGTTGGTAAGATTATTTAATGCTTTTTAAAGTCTTTAAAGTGCACCAAAGTTGCATCTTTTTTAAAATAAAAATCAAAAAATACAGTAAAAACCTGTAATATTGTGAAATATTATTACAATTTTAAATAACTGTTTTCTATCTGAATATATTGTAAAATGAACTTTTTTCCTGTGATGACAAAGCTGAATTTTCAGCATCATTACTCCAGTCTTCAATGTCTTAGGATTCTTTGATGATTATAAAGTTCTAAAGAACAGCATTTATTTGAAATGGAAGTCTATTGTAACATTATAAATGTCCTTACTGTCACTTTTGATCAATTTAGTTCATCTTTGCTGCATAAAAATGAAAAAAATCCAACTGACCTCGAACTTTTTGAACAGTAGTGTAAAATTAAACACTTTATATAATATAATTTGACCTCCTAAAGCTAGCGATGATCATTTTAGGGTTAAGCTCCTCCTTTCATTGTTAAATGTCCTATTTTGTACCCTATTTGCAGAAAGTGCCAAGAGGCAGATGGAGAAAGGCAGAGTAAGAGATGGAGACTAAGTGCCGAGATATAGAAATGGCAAAAGAAAAGAGAGAGAAACTCAGGGAGTCACACAAATAAGCAGAATAATTAGCAAAGAGGCCCTTGGATGAGTAGGAGCGAGAGCAGAGGATGTGGCGAGGAGGCTGGTCGGCCCTGCAGGACGTGTGTGTCCAGCTCAATTCAATAAAGAAGGAAATTAGCAGCATCCTTCCTGCAGGCTGCAGACTCTCGGCTCTCAGAGGGGGGATGGAGGAGATTAAGGAGAGGGGGAATGTTCATTATCGTTTATGGCCTTTTTTCCCCCCATTTGCTGTATCTCCTCTTCTGGAAACTCATTTCATTCTCTCTCCTCCTTTAGCTCTCTCCCTCTCTCTCCCTCTCTCTCTCTCTCTGGGGAAAGGTGTGAGTTTCTCAAATATTCTTGCAATATTGACATAGGCCTACTGCAGTCACACAGAAAACACATGATAGATTTTGCTCCATCTGCATTCTTACTTTTTCATGCATTAAATGGATAATCTTTGTGTCTTTTTATGCGATAATCAGTCATAGCTGCCGTATTTGTTAGTGTTAAATGTGTTTTGTCCATTGTCACACTGAAAAATTAGTAGTGTCACTACTAAATTTAATATGTAAGAGGTGGCAAGTTTAGCAGTGTGAGTGAATGTGAATGTGTCATTTGTTCTTATAAACGCTGTATTGTGCCATTTTGTCTGTAGGTGGCAGATTTACCAAGCAATTCATTCTGCTAACTAACAATTCATACTAGCTGAACAAAGTTGCTGTGTAATCTTTTACTGGCTTATTTCAGGAGTCAAAGTTAAAAGCCAGATTATTTTATTTTATTTTTTCACGTATTGTGTCTGTTTTGGTTCTTTTTTTCTTATTAGTTGATGCGTGCCTTGTTTTACCCCTCATTGTCTTTTTATAGTTCCCTATTTGGTTCAGTTCTTTGTCAGTTTTTTTCACTTTGACACTCCAAAAAGTTCATAAAGAGATTGTAAAACCCAATTTATATGAATCGAGTGTTTTAGTCCGATTTTTTTTTTAAGAAACATGGTCACTTTATACGAGGACCAGATTTAATTTAGGCTTTTATTCACGTATAAACATCCATCAAAGCACAAGCTCAAGCATGTTCGCTTGACGTGCAATTTTTGCAATTAGATTTTTCTCTCCCTGTGTGAACTAAGTCGTGACGCACACACATTGTAAACTGGCTTAAAAGACAATGATTCACATTGTCTTCTTGCATTGCTATTGTAAATCTTTTTCCTAACGTCAATCTAAATATAACGCTGGTGCAGTTTGCATTATGGGCAAGAATTGCATTTCCTGATTCCTTTGAATGTATGTGCTTGTGCTTCTCTTGAGGGCTCCATTAGTCTAAATCAAAGGGTGTGTATGTTCATGCACTTAGATGTGCACTGGGTAATGGAGACCGTAGTTTACTGTGCTGATGTATATATGAAAAGAACAAAACTTGGCAGATTTCCTTTTTTGTTCTTTTTTCAATATGCTGAGACCGTGAGCATATGGGATGGCTCTACAATTATTGTGGTCCTATTTTAGCAAACACCAAAACAGATGATTTTTTTTAAATATGAATATGGATTTCTAGCACAAATGTCGCTTTTGCAGTAGATGAAGATGGAGGCAGAAAGAAAAGAGGGGAGGGGAGGGAATTGGAATTGCTCTAAAGTGGTTTTGGTGATTCTGTACCTCACTGTACTTATAGCGGGGGCGTGACGTCAGCGCCCGCGGCCCCGCCTCCATCTTCGGGGCTGGTTGCTGGAGAGAGTCGCGCGGAAGGCTCTCGCCACCGCAGCAATATTGTTGCAATATTAAACGGATAGAGTAGAGAGGAGAGGGGCTCTGCAACGAGAGGGGATCTGAGAAGAATATTAAAAACAAATTGCGTCCACCAGTGAAGGTAAGGATTCAATTAGGCTGACATGACTTCATTATCTTAAATAGTAGGTTATTATAGCTTTCCCCCAGCAGTAAACGGCGGTTTGTTGACTAGAGCTGCAAAGAGCATATGGGAAGGTCGTTATGCTAATTTATTTATTTTCTAATTGGGGTTTTAATAGTGAGTTATGACATTTGTACATTTTAAGTTGAACAGTTAAAACGACATATCCGTTGTTTACCATGGCGTTTAACCTGTACAAACACGCGACGCGTTTACCGGTCAAGTTGAACAGTATTTTGATGACGGAATGAAGACGGTTATTTTAACATGTTTAGTGCGTCGCAATCTCGAAACCTTGGCAACATGATAGCGTCCATAGATGCTTTAGAGTGTTTATCCGCAGTCAGCATTTCTGTCTGAAGTATTCGAGTTGTGACTGTCATGTGTTGTTGAATATGCGCTTTCTGTACGCTTGATGGATTATTGATAATGCATGCATGGATGCTGACAGCAGCGTGTTTCTACTTTTTGTTGTTGTTGTTGTTGTAGTTGTATAGATTGTTCATTTTATTTAGCACAATGAGTATGCTATAAACACAACCTGGGAGAAATATGTGCAGGACAGTCAGTTGGGTCTATTTGAGGTAACGTTATTCTTGTTATGCAAATAATATCTTAACTAAACAATAGAAATGTAGTATGATACATACATTTTAAGGTTTGGATCAGCTGTGGCCCTCAGACTGTTAGAATGGATCATGATTTGATTCTAGCTAGCCTATATGAAAATATGAATTATAGAGTTTAACAAATTTGACCGATTTGGGCAGTTTGCGTGATTGAGGTAAATCAATGTTAAATATAGTCAAGATATTAAAGTTTTAAGTTAGAAGGGTAAGGACTTTCCCAGATAACATTGTCGTAAATGATGTATGGATAAATTAAGCTGTGTTTTTGTGACTTTTGCTGAATGACGATAAACATACTTGTATGGTAACTTTATTAGCAGGATATAATTAAAGTAGGCCTAATTTAAACTTCTTATGTAATAATAATGTATTTTATTTAAAATGTCCAGCATGTGCATTTTATTGTGAGTTTTTATCAGTCTGGCAAAGCTGGTTCTGCAGGCTTACATATGCATGAAGGCCTGAAACCAGAGAACAGCTTACTTATATCTAAAAGTGCTTTTTGAATCCTTAAGACTAATGCATTTCAGAGATTCTTGACTTTGCTTTTGTAGTTTCTGTGTCCCTTGTGGGTTTGTACAGCCACTTGTGCTTGCACCAATGCAAATGGCAATTCAAGTCAGCATAAAAATCTAAGTAAAATGTGTTTATTTCTTTAATGTTTATTTCTCAGCTGTAATTTGGTGCAATTAATGGACAGCTCAGCAGTTGTTACTGTATCTTCTGCTCTCCTGTGCCTTTGGCTGGTAGTTTTATAGACTGATGTGGGCGTCTAAGAACCGAAGAAATGTGCCACTGAGTCAAATGCCAAAATTCACTTATCCCTCCATCTTTTTAACCTTTTATAATCCTTGTCCTGTTACTCTTTCCATTTTTAGCATGAGACACTACCCCGTATTTTTTATATACTGTGTGGCAGGGCTATTTAAATGGCCTTTATGATTACGTTTAATGGCCATGCAAATTAAAAGCAGAGAGGTTTGACAAAGGGTTAAAGGCTTTAAAACTGCCTTTATCATCCTCTGCCTTCTGCCAGAGCTTCACAAGGATAAAGCCTACCAAAATAAAATCACTTTTTTTGACCCCCCTATACCCACCCACCCCACCCCACGTCAGCCTGTCCAGCAGAAGTGAAGCTCCATGAGCCATAATCCCTCCCTGAAGCCAAGCTGTTCGGCAGTAAGGATCCCCCTCGCTCCTTCTCTCCCTCCTCCTCCCCCTTGCGCACTAGCCATCTAAATAGTCAAACTCATCCTCTCCCATCCTTTTGTTTTCTCGCTCCCTTCCACTTGCCCTCCTTGTTTCTCTCCCCCTCTGTCCTTTCTCAGCTCTGGTTCTCTGAATCTATTGTTCTTTGTTTTGTCCTTGTGGTATTCCGATGACTGTCTCTTTGCTCCTTCGTTCCCTGAGAGGGTCTGTACCATCCTCTGCTCTTCTCCAGCCATTACAAGACGAATCAAAATTCCCATCTGGAGCCCCGAGATGCGCCTCTTTCTCAGTGCCACTGTTTCAGTGTCCCATGGGTCTGTATGGCCACTTGTTCTCGCATCACTGCAGATGGGACGTGCTGTATCTTAAAGTCAAACCACCAAATCGCCAAGCCCTCTTATTTTTCCATGTCTGATATACATTATACGGCCGTTCAAAAGTTTGAGTTCAATAATTTTTATTGGAAAGAAATGTATAGTTTTATTCTGTATTGAATGTATTAAATGTGAAATTTAGCTTGAGCACAAAACCAGCATATTAGAATGATTTCTGAAGGATCATGTGACACTGAAGTAGAGGTCTGCATTGGGATTGGGATTCCGTGGGACCCAATGCTAATCTCGCGGGAGCGGGTGGTTTTACCTTTGCTGCCGGTGGAAGTGGTCAAAAAATGTAGAGCGTGTCCTGACTGAGTCAACAAATGAAGCCGCATTCGATCAATAACATTCTCTTCCTCCATAGCAGGCTATGCCAAGTGATCCATTATTTAATTCATTCGTTAAGTATGTTTAATGTTTGTTTTTTTTGGTATTTGGATTATTTTCATTTTGCTATATATTAATTAGCTTGGCTACATAAACACCTGTGATTTAGCTGTGAGGTTTTTATTTCCTTTTTTTTTTTTTTTCATTGTTTTTGTATTTAATTTGTTTAATATTTAATTTATAAGTAATTCAATTAAATGTTGTGCCTTGTTAGGTTACTAGAGTTTAGCTGTTGTGGTTAGGTGTGTGTGTGTGTGTGTGTGTGTGTGTGTGTGTGTGTGTGTGTGTGTGTGTGTGTGTGTGTGTGTGTGTGTGTGTGTGTGTGTGTGTGTGTGTGTGTGTGTGTGTGTGTGTGTGTGTGTGTGTGTGTGTGTGTGTGTGTGTGTGTGTGTGTGTGTGTGTTACGCATGTGTTTAGGCTCCACTGGTTGTGATGTTTTGTTTTAACAGTTGATAGAGTTTTATAAGGCTAATACAAATGATGGACTATATTAAGCCCTGTCCTAATTTCTTGTTCTTGTGGAATATCCTGTTTCAGAAATATGGAATAAAATGGGCTGCAAATGACGTTATGTATCAACTTAAAAGTTTTCCCCATATTTTCCCCAGGCTGTTTTTGATTTGTCATAACATTCCGATTGCTCAAGTAGCCGCAGCTGATTTGAGCTTAATTATTTCTGAGCATCTCTGTGCATCTGTGCCACTGGGCGATATTGTCATTACATCCAAGTGCCCAAATGCAGTGTGTTTGTTGGGAATGTTATTGTTGTTCTTTTACAGCCCATGTGAGCGTCGGGCTAACCAATGAGATGCTCTCCTGATGATGGGTCCCCCACTGTGTAATTTCCCGTCTTTTCACGGCTCGTTTCCTCTTGGGCAACATGTGCTTAGACCTGAGGGGAATCTAGGATGTGACATACAGGCTCCCTGGTGCCCTCTCTGCTGTTCTGTGCTTTCCTGGTGCTTCACTGTATGTAAGACTCATCCAGTAGAACGTCAGGCCTCTCTTCAGAGCAGCCTGTGCTTTAGCCTCACTTATCCAAAGTCTGAAAGCAGACCTTAGGGTGACATCCCTGCTGAAAAGAATGCCTTTCACTCTGGTCCAGGCATAGTTTTTGAATCTGCGTTCAACCAATTATGTACTTAAATGTGAGTACCTTAAAGCAGGGATCCAGCTATCTTTGCAAAATTTCACTTGTTTGAAATGCAGTCTTTTAAAATAGAAATTCAAGCTATCAGGAGTTTCAAGTGAGGGCGAAATGTTCCCCATGTATATTTTGCATCGGACCAACAGAAAGCGTCTTGATTTAAAAGTGACTTCTGTGTAGGCGGTGCATTGCTACTTTATTGAAAATAGACAATGAACCTTTTATGCCTGCAAAATTTTGCTGAAGATTTTGGTAATGTGACCGCACCTTTACTCTGACAGTGTTTCCCGCAGTGCTGAATCTACAGCATCACAGCTCTACAAATGATGCTTTAGTTGAGTTTTAAGCTTGCAGTCTGAATGGAATGTGATGATGCTGTAATTTCTGTACACCGAGAAATATTACAATAAAAAAATATTGCAGTGTACACTTTCATGAGCACGGAGCAACAAATAAATGGTATAACCAGCGTATATCTCAGTCACTTTATGAAACATTCAGAACGGTTACCAAATTAATGTGACTCACTCACTGAATCCAAGTCATTACTTTTAATGTCTGACTTAAAATTGTTGTGATTGTAGCTATTTGAAGTTTCTGAGACTTCTTTGAATTAATGCAGTGTTATTTTAGTATGATGTATAGGCTATTATATTATTATTAATATTTTTAATTAGCTTTTATTTTTATAGTTTCAGCTTTCATTTTTATTTTAGTTTTAATTTGTAATTTAAAATGTAAAGTTCTACTAAATAATTTAAAATATTTATTTTAGCTTAATTTTTTTTCTTTCAGTTTTATTATTTTAGCTTATTATTATTATTATTATTATTATTATTAGACTTATTAGACTTATTAGACTTATTTATTCCGGTTAGTGGCCAAAGTAACATTTTTGTTTAAGTGTTTTAAAATGTACATATATATCTACGTAAATGTTAATGTAATATTTATATTTTATTTTAATTCAGCTTTATTTCAGTTAACGAAAATTCATACTGTCATACTGTATGACAGTATGAAGAATACTGTAAAGATGCACGTAGTACATATATGAACTCATAAGATCAGAGTGTTCAGTGTTTTTTTTTGTTTTAATAAATTGATATAAGTATGGTAAAGTTATTTATTTGATTAGTCCTCAAAAGTACTAATAAATAATAATGGATTCTTTAGGTGGAGTTAGAATTGTGATCAAAATAGTAAAATTCCCATCCCTAACAAACAGTGTTTAATCTGTATTTTTATTTATGGGATTTGTGGTTTGTGAAGGAGGGAAAGGGGTTAATCATCAAGATAGATTTGTGACTGACTGGATTAGAGGAGAATAGCAGGAGTGGGACCTACAGTAATCCGTGTGTCTGTTGAATGCTGGGGTTGAGTCTTGGTGTGTCATCTGCGCTTAAATTCTGTTGGTTTGCTGCTTGCTCCCTACAAATCAGGCTGTGAAATGGGAAATCTTGAACATCATCCCTTTTTCTTTCCTTTCAGTTCTTCCTCTAAACGTTTGATCTAAACCAGATGATCTTCCAGTTGCAGTTTCCATACACAAGCATCCACTGCTTGTGCCGAACCTTGTCTTGTGTCCCTGAAAGACTAAATTGATCATGCCCCTTTTGTTTATGCTTACAATAAGGCTAGGACACTGCAGACAGAGATGATGGGATCAGTAGCAGAGGTCGTTTACTAGAGACAATAGTGGTCGGCTGCAGAAGCCGCATTGGGGAGACATCGGTTGGTCAGTGCATACGGAAAGAGCGGGCTAAGATCCATTGCAGAGGTCACAAACATGCACGGCTATGCCAGTCGTCTCTGCTGACCTGGATAAAGCCATTGTTCCAAGGTATATCTTACAGGAAGTGAGGTCATCTCAGATATCAGTATTCCTTGAGTGGCATTTTTTGCAGCGTAATCTGGTTTATATATAAACCACCATTTCTATAAGGTCCTGATGGTCAGTTTAACTGTGCGAAAGGACATCAGGACATCTCTGTGAGTACATTCCTATTTCACTTCACATAAACATCTGTGTAATTCTATGTGCCGGTCCTTGAAAGATATTTTCCACCCATAAAAGACGATGAAACAAGCCTTTATTGTCAACATTTGTCAAGAAACGGCTGCCTTTAAAATTCCAGCAGCGATGCATGTCTCATAGAGAAAAAAACATCTATGCCAAAGGCAGAAAAAAAAAAGATTATGTTTTTGTCTTATCTCAGCTGGAGTAAGTATTAAAGGCGTATGTGCTTCACAGGAACATGAGACACTTCATTGAGTAGAATAAAAAGAATGTTTGTTTAATGACTCCACTGAAGTTCAGCTTTTAAAGCAACACCCTTTCTGACTGCAATATCAGACAAGAACTAAGGATGAGCGTTTTTGTCCTTTTTTTATTTAGAGTACTGATAGTTCTCAAAAACTAGTACTTGAGTACTTGGGGGCGGGCCGTGTACGGGTGGCGGGGTGTCTCTCTCATGGCGATAATGAAAATATTTAAATTAAAACACTGAAAATTAATGTTAACACCAGTAAACTGAAGCCTGTTTGTTCTATATGACACATATGAGATTAATCAGATATCCTAGATACACAACATAAACTTAACATTACAACTGGTATCTGCAGAGGTGGAAAGAGTAACAAAATATTCTACTCAAGTAAAAGTACTATTACTTCAATAAAATTTTACTTAAGTACAAGTAAAAGTACCGGTCTAAAATTTTACTCAAGTAAAAGTAAAAAGTAGTTAATTTAAAATGTACTCAGAGTAAAAGTTACTGAGTTACTTTTTTTAACAGCGGGGTGGGGAATCTCCTGTGTAGGGTTGTAATAGAATGAGGTTTTTCACGATATGAAAACATCAGTTTCACAGCATCACTGTATTAATTATTTAATAAATAAACTGTATGTTTAAATTATGGTTATTATCACCAGTTAAAATGTCGTTAAATTAATGGAAAAAATGTCAAAATTTGTTTTATTAAAATTTTAATAAAACATGTCTAACGAACTAAATTAAATAAATTATTATGAATTTGATTAACAACTTTAAGAAAAATAGAGTCCTATGAAATTTTCTTTTTATGATTTAATACAAATACATTAGCCTACCAAAACGGTGGTAATCAAATAAAATGTAACAAACTTTTATCCTTTCATTTTTTTGCCAAAGCGCTGCAAAACAGTTTTACTAAATTAAACCATGGATTTAAAAATATATATTTTTACATAATGTTGAAATTATGAATTATTATTTTTGTTATTAATATTATTATTTTGACAAGTATTCAATTGTAGGCCTACAATAGTGATATATTTCTGTCACAATTTCATCTAAACCAAACGTTTATTTTCACCTGTTTCAGAGTGTATTTGACAATGGTTTTTAATCAAATAAAATGATGAAAATGCTCATTAGGGGGTCTCAGATCAGCTCTGGAAATGTTCATGTCCAAATATGGTTTGTGGGACGTTAAACACCACAAGCATCGCGTACTTGAGTATGTGTAGGCTAGTAGACGAAACGGCGCTGCTCATTCACACAGAGACAGAACAAGCAGATCATATATTTAAATAGCAGTGTTTTGAGCTTTAATATTCACAGACCATGTCGTGATTTGATTTATTGTACAGCTCTATTTTCGATGTATTCATCCATCCATCCGTTTGCGTGTTTTACGTGCCATCTGCATTATACTGTAAATTAAAATGTCATGTCTGGATTCCGGGATTCCCTCTGCATCACAGAAATCATTCGGCCTTAAGTTATAAACGTAACGTTACCTTTATCCGCACAGAGGGATGGTGTTCCCGAACATGTTATGTGTTTCTTCCTTTGCATCAACATTTTTTTGCTAATTTGATTTCCTCCAGGACAACACCAGGCTATTTTTTGTCTATATCCAAAGCATTTCCATACTATCCAGGGGTTCACAACGGCGTTTCGCTTTCAGCTGGATCTGATGTCTGTCTTGGCCGTCCGTCTCCATCTTTTTGTGATTTTTCAGTTCAATGCAGTCGTTTCCGGATCGCGGTTTTCCCCCCGTTTGTATTATTTATTTTTACTCAGTAACGGATGTGGTTTAAAATGTATCGAAGTACAATACTTCAAACAAAACATACTTAAGTAAAAGTAAAATGACAGATTTTTAAAACTACTTAAAAAAGTAGAAGTAAACAGAAAAACTACTCAATTACAGTAACGCGAGTAAATGTAGTTCGTTATTTTCCACCTCTGGGTATCTGCAACAAAAGAACACGAATGCAAGTAAACTTAGCCAGAATCTGTCACTGTTGTGGATGCGCTCTTCTAGTAACAACGCGCTGAAACACGGGCAACTAAAGCACAAAGAATTAATAATATTCTATAGTGTTCTCATTATGATGTTATGTACTGTATATGGCAGATTGGCACTGCACATCTGGAGTTTTGTAGCCTGACAAGCCAGACCCAAATCAAGATGTTGGGTCTGGAAACTTGCTATTGACAGGGCTCAATCCGAGGGGCGGGATAAACGGTTGTCTTTCAAATTCCCTCTGCATGCAATTGGATAGCGCCATGAGGGCCACAACCAACCAGAGCAAAGAAGAAGGTGAAGCCGAGCTAACGTTAGTTGATAGACTTTCGCCGTATCCGGTAGGCAAAACTTCGAACACATCTTCTTTTCTTAAGAATGACTTCAGTGCCGTTCTTTGTTCTTTTCTCAAAGAAAAGCGGAACTCCAAGTCTTCCAGAGTCGCGGCCAAAGCCGATTCAAACGGCCGCTGTTCATCAGCTTTGTTTACGAGTAGCACGCAGAACCTCCGCAACTCTGCCGTCATTATGTTAAGCCCGCCCACGGACTCTACACACGCTGAGTTTGGTTTTTCCAGCTCTCAGGTCTGCCGAGAGTTGCTAGACTACACTCGTGGCAAAATCAATTTTCTGCCGCTAGGGTGCGTCTAGATTTCTAGGCTAGGAGTTTTGTACTTTATCAAGTAATTCCAGGCATCCTTGGAAGACGAGAAACTATTTTAATTCAAACATAGGCCTACTGTTGAAAAAATATGACAAAAAAAATAACATTATTATTATTATTATTAATATCATCAATGTTGTCTTAAATAACTGATGCTGAAGAGTGAATGAACACCAATAAACTGAAGCACTTTGCTAGCGGGTTAATAAACTCAACCAAACGCATCCTATATGAGATAAGTAAGCAAAAAGGTACGAGAGGCTGTGCTGTATCATAAATAAGTCATGGCTGAATGGCGTTGTTAGGCATAACGTGAAGCAGAGTCTTTCTGAGTGAATCACTCACTAGCAAAGACTTTTATATTGAAAGGACTGAAACTTGTTGTGAACACAGGAACAAGACACAATTGACAAATGTGCCGTCAGGGTCAGGACACGTGAAAACCCCTTAACCGTTAAAAAAGGACAAAATATCGCAGCGGACATTCAAGCTGATTTTTTTATTATGAACATAGGACTGACCTGAAGGAAAATGTTAAATCTGAATGCAGGTAATACACTTGGTCACTCAATCTCTCTATCACAATACTCCGAATCAAGGACTGGAGCTAACAGTTTTAGAATCAGATATATATAACACAAAAGTAATATTACAACTTACATCTGCACAAAAGGATGTGAATGCACACATAAACTTGAACGTGCTTGTCTGAATGTGTAACTCCTATTGTGGATGCGCTCTTGCCGTGACAACATTGAACATATGGCAACTAAAGCACAAACATTACAACATTCTATTACAATAATGTTCTCATTATAGGATATAGCAGATTGGCGCAGCACATCTTGCACCGAAATGCAAAGTACTATCATGAAACTCTATATGGCGCAAGGCTAATAGGTCCTTCACTCAACCTGCTCGCATGCACGTCATTCTTTATAGGGCACCACAGCTGATTGGTTCCTGCTGTATCAGTAGCCAATGAGCTTGCGTGCTCAACATTCAAATACTTGGTTAGCATTTGCCTAGTGCAGCACACTTTCAGAAACCCTCCACATTCCCCAGCTCCACCTGTATAGATCTGCTACGGGTAATTCATGTACAATGTATTGTACAACAGCATGTCTTATTTGCTCACAGCAGGGTGTCATGTATGTATTGGCATGTAAGTCCCATACTTGCTCTGCAGCAGCGTAGTAGATCTATTCCGCCAAGATCAAATATATCAACATTGTCATACCTACTACCATGCGATACAGTTGTCATGATAGAACTGTATTTTCATTATTAAAGTGATTCAGGCATCACTGCGCACTTTAATATATTTCACTTTATTTTGCTAGTCTGGACAGCATGTTGTGGTCCTAACGCTAACCAATCAGACCTCACTAACTGCCCAAAATGTCGCAATAACCAGAAATAATCCGAAAAAAATAAATTTTTAAAAGTCATGGCGATTTTATCATTTTCATGAACGATTATCGCTGTCACTGCCGAGTACTCGAGTCCTTGAGCACATCCCTAATAAGAACTCAGGAATTGCAGTCGTACTGTAGAATATATCAGTTAAGCAAGTATCTACACAAAAGCCAAGATGTTTTTCCCCACAGTACAATGCAACGAAATGCCCCATGTGTTTCATTGTTTCATTTAGCAATACTTCAGGGAGCAATCATGCCTCCTTGCAGAGAGGGGGAAGAGGTCACGTGTTTAGATCAGCTCTGATTCAGGAAGCAGAGCAGGTAGAATACATACCCCCCCCCCCCCCCCCCCAATGTTGTTGTGTTGCTTTAATAGCAAGCTGTCCTGAGACAGAAATCTCTTTTGTGTTGAGTATTTTTTCGGCATCCCGCCATGAACATTGTCAAGGCATATCGAGACCCCTGCATTTTGTTACATTCTATTGAGCTCCATCTGTTTTTTTAAATACATGAGCATGTCTAATGTAAAGCTCCATAAGACATGCATTTAATCAAGGTCCATTGAAACTAATATTAGTCTAGTCATATACAAGGGTTTCCTATATTTTTTATATATATATATATATATATATATATGTTTCTATTTCAGTTCAATTTCAAATAATCTTTTGACCCTTTGTATTCGTCAAAGAATCCTGAAAAAATTTATCGCATGACTGTTTCCACAAAAATATTAAGCAGCACAACTGTTTTCAACGGTTATATTAAGATGTTTTTCTTGAGCACCAAATCAGCATATTAGGGATCGTTCACACAGTACATGTTTTTCCATTCTGTGCCATTTTTACCTTGTTTTTCAGCTTTTAAAAAAGCGCATCTTTAGACCTTTTTTTTTATTCTACTGACCTGCGCCTGAAGGAGATCAGAATAGTTTGTTTAAATTATAATTATTCACAAAATTAAGTTGTTACGGAATTCCGGTAAATATATATATATATACGGTAAATCAAATCTGCAGCCTTGGTGAACATAAAAGTTCAGTTTTGTGCGGAAGCAAAACATTTGAACAGTAGTGTATATCATAAAATGTTAAAAATAGCTCTTGTTAGTTTGTTTAGGTTCAGCATGTCAGATTTCATGCATAGTGTGTTCTTAAACATACAGCACACTCTATGTATTAATGGCTGGCTAGAAACTGGCTATAAAGTCCACTTTCAGAGTAGCTAAACCCATTATCTGAACAGTTCTAACAAATGAGAAATTAACTTTTTGTACTGTTGTATGTAGATTCAAAGGCTGACATTTGACTGAGCAACCACAAGAGACAGGATTTGATGAGCAGCTTCTAGTAGTCATTGGGAATGCAGGTGCAGTTATCCATGCTGGCTGCCAGGCAGGAACAATACTGTATTTCTAAGGTTACAAACACAAAAGCTTGTGTGGTATCCTCAAAAAAAGTGGCCTTGCCCTGGAAAGTGGATTCACCTTTATATATATATATATTTTTTATATCAGATTGCAGCAACTGGTACTTAGTTAAAAAAAAATATTTTCTATTCATGATGCTCGCAATACCATGGAGTTCATGGAGATTCATGCCTTGCCTGGAACTGTTACATTGATTTGTTAAGGAATGTAAGACTTTTAATAGAAGCTTCCAAATGCTTTTGCACAGACAAACTGGATTTTTAGATAAAAAGGCAGCCTACTTTTATGTTTGTACACCATAAAGATTTCACTTTTTGCCCCCTGGAATTTTTAGTTGGTATCCTTTCTAAGAAACTTCCGATAGGGTATATTGGCCATTACCGGTACATTTGACTTAGTGTTGGTTGTCATGTCTGCTATGGAATGGCTGTGATAATTAGGGCTGTAATCTCCCAGTCGATTAGTCGATTATTGGTCGATACGTTCTGGCTCGACCAAAATTCTGATTGGTCGATTTTTTGCCGCGTTCATTTAATCAGTTTTGCTGCGTTCATTTAATCAGTTTTGCCGCGCCGCGTTCATTTCGTCAGGTGGAAAGCACTAATTGCTAATGGGGGTGTTTTGAGAGCACCCCTGTTTCACAGGTAACGGTCTGCCTTCAGAACACCCCCATTGTTTTCACTTCTTTTGGATTAGCCCAACCCACTGGCGAAGAGAAGTCTCTCATTGGTCCTTTGTGTTTCATTCCCCGCTGGCTCAAACGTACACCCAAAGTGGTAAACTTGAGGAACGCCCATCAACATACACATGAGGGGAAGCGTCACAACACCGCGCTATTAGTGGATCTGTACTGTCAGTTTTGCCGCGTTCATTTCATCAGTTTTGCCGAGCCACGTTAATTTCATTAGTTTTGCCGCGCCGCGTTCATTTCATCAGGTGGAAAGCACTAATTGCTAATGGGGGTGTTTTCAGAGCACCCCTGTTTCACAGGTAACAGTCTGCCTTCAGAACACCCCCATTGTTTCACTTATTTTGGATTAGCCCAACCCGCTGGCGAGAGAGACAGATTGAAGAAGGCTAGTTTTCTTGTATATTATTTATTTAATTGTGATAGCGTTTTTTCTGCTCTTGATCTGGCTTGTTTAATAAATATTCCTTTTTTATTAAAGAGGACGTGCCTTTTGTGTTTAAGAGTAAAAGCTTTAAGTTAATAGTCTATTCGTGTCTCATATGTTTGAGCTGCACAGAGCGGCTGAAATGAGTGTCTGTCAGTTATTATAATACATATGACAAAAACAATTGTCTAAATTATGTTGCATATTCCTCAAAAGTTCTTGTGATGATATCTAGTTGACAACACATAGTGCCATATTTTCGGAAGTCATAGTCTATGATATTGCGCAGGTGCATGCGATGCGACGCTGTCAGAGCCGACAGACTCGTGTGTCAGACTCATTTCAGTGCAAAATAATCAGCTCAAAAACTATTTAATATAGCCTACAGCAAATAGCCTACTAGTTTTTTATGTTTATTTATAATTAATTTAGGGAGACAACAAGGCTACCAAGTACTGCGCACAGTGTGCAGCTTATTCATTTAAGTTTTTTTTTTCCTAACGTTATTTTAGTCGATTTTTAGTCGAAAATTTCAGGACTTCAGTCGACCAAGATTTTCTTTGGTTGATTACAGCCCTAGTGATAATCAGCGATCAGTGGGGAACAGCAGGAGAAAAGATATGTGAAGGGAATTTAATTCAGAAGTTTTTCATTTTCCTAGTGACTTCGTACTGATGTCTGTTCATACTCTCGTGGTTAATTAATCTGAAATGCCTACTGATAAATGTTAACTTCATTCAGTGAAATATTGTTTGTTGTGATATAAATTAAAAAAATTATTTATTATAAGGTAAAGTTAATTTAAAGTAAAGTATTGAATTTTCTATATGTTGTCTGTTGATATAAATTAATTTTAATTATATATAAATATGTAAGCATGATAAATTATATAAATATTACATGAGAAGAATTTATATAAATTTATATATATATATATATATATATATATATATATATATATATATATATATATATATATATATATATATATATATATATATATATATATATATATACACATACACACACACACACACACACACACACAATATTAACATTTATTTTATAAAAGAAAATACAATCATCTGTTTATAAAGTACCTAAAAAATTATCACAAAAATGGAATATAATGCACAAGTCATATGAACTACTTTTATCGTTTGTGTCCTTTTTTTAAGCTTGACAGTCCCAGCCCTCATTCACTTTAATTGTATTGAAAGGAGTGGCCATATTTTTGTGTGTGTGTATTCCACAGAACAAAGGAAGTGATTATAACAAACAACGTGTTTTAAACATTGAAGAAATGACACGCTTCACCTTTAAAGCTTGTGGAAACCTCTATGACGGATAGGAGTGATGCCTCTGAGAGAAGTTCATTCCTCTTTTTGGCTTTTGTTCTGGGTCGTGTATAGAATAATGTGCAAGGATGGTAACAGAGCATGCAGATTTGGTTTCGCTGCGCTTCAGAGAGGAAAAGAGGGGCATCGGCAGGCAGAAATAACTCCCCTCCCCTCGCCTCTGGATCAATGAAGGTCCAGTCAGAATCATTGATCATAGCCCGTCTTCATGTAACAGAATGCTTTATGTTTTTTAGCCTGTGGCTGACACTGGGGTGTAATATCACAAACAGACACTGATATCAAACTGTCTGTATGTCCTTCCAGTGATTCGATCACATCTGCACTCGCATTTTTTTAATCTAGCGTTTACTTTATAGCATGCTTTGGATGTGCGATCACCTAGTGTGTATGAAGTGTTTTGGCATGATTATGTATGTCTACCTTATGTGTCAGTGCTGGTGTTTTTCATGGCCAGTTTAATCAATATTCTGTAGTGGAAGCTCACGGTCTACAAGATGTTAATCCTCATCGGACCTCAAAATGTGTGTTTTTGTGTGTGAGTGTTTGAGGGCGAATGGTTCCGTGTTTAAGTGTGCAGGCTTACATGCCTTAGCAGAGAAACGGCACTCTTATGAATACGCTCACCTTTCT